>NC_136491.1:136330493-136340493 GCF_053919585.1 Euprymna scolopes | reverse complement strand
TATATATATATATATATATATATATATATATATATATATATATATATATATTTATGCACGCGCGCGTGTGGCTTACTATGCCGATCAACAATCATTCAATCGTTGAATGTTTTTTACACTGGACTTTGACTAAGTAAATATCATCAACAATATCATATACCTACTTCAGTTATTTAGAACAAAATGGATTCCACTGTCATTTCTCAAACAACTATTTTACTTTAATCATACTTATTAAAAAAATTATAACGCGCTGTTATAGAACGTGAGTTGGAATAAAATAAATAAACTCAACCGGCGCTTTTAAGGAACAAAAAAATCTTAACCTGAATCCCGCGTGACCTAACGCACCGTTCCGAGATTTAAAAAACTACCGTAAAAACAATAAACGGGCTTCTACTTTCTGATTCTCCGCCCCAGCAACAACATGGCAATAAAAAAAGAACGCAAAACATACTGAAGATGGGGCTTTGCCTCGAAATATATTTATGAATTTTAACAAATTTTAAACAAAATAAATGTCTGTTTATTTTGTAATAATGCGTTGTTTTGGCTTCTAATGTATTTAATACGTATTTATTTTATTCAAACTCAACCGGCGCTTCTAAGTAACACACACACACACACACACACACACACACACACACACACACACACACACACACACACACACACACACACACACACACACATATATATACTTCATTTACTCACATAAATTAATATACGAAAGTATAAATTTATGCGTAAACTTTAAGTATTTACTTCAACAGTGCTCAATACGTAGGTAGAGCTACTTAGTAAGTTATAAAATATATATGGGCATTAAGTTACACTGAATATTCCGCGTTTCATCCACTCTAGGATTCTCGCATAAGCCTGAAGAATCATAGAGTGGATGAAACGCGGAATATTCTGTGTAGCTTAATCGCCATATATATATTTTATAACTTACTATGTATATATACACTAGCATGTGTACCCGGCGTTGCCCGGGTGTTTAGATGTGTATCCTGAGCCACCCCCCAAAGGTCAATTTTAAAAAAAAATTTGAGCCCTATTATGACCCCTTAAAATTTATTGTTTGAGGCCCAAATCAAGTTATTAAGTTAGATCCATGTCCAAGGAACCAATATCCAAAATGTCAAGTGTTTAAACCCAAAATTGTCGGAGGAGTTTGGTAGAGTTCTGAAAGGTCAAATTGTTGAACTTTGACCCCTTAACAGCCAAATGTCTGGCCGACAACCGATCACATCGATTTTCCCAAATCTCAGTACCCTGTATATCACATTTGGAGTCTGTAGACTGAAAATTGACAGAGTTATTGCGCAGGGAAATGTACACACACAGACACACAAACACGTTCACTTTTATAGATATACTAGCATGGGTGCCTAGCGTTGCCCGGGTATTTTGAGATGTATGTTGAGCAAAAAAAAAAAAAAAGTGATCAATTTTTTAAACTTTGACCCCTGTTATGACCCCTTAAAATTTACGGTTTTGGGCCCCAATTAAGTTATTAAGTTAGATCCATGTCCAAGGAACCTATATCTAAAATGTCAAGTGTTTAGACCCAAAATTGTCGGAGGAGTTTGGTAGAGTTCTTAAAAGTCAAATCGTTGAACTTTGACCCTTTAGTCGCCCAAACCGATCACATTGATTTTCCCAAATCTTAGTACCACGTATATCAAATTTCGAGTCTGTAGATTTAAAATTGATAGAGTTATTGCGTAGGGAAATGTACACACACCGACGCAAAGATACACATACACAGGCAGACAGACACTTTCACTTTTTCATCCTTCATCCTTCGAAAACCAGCCTTCACGTCGTCAAAGGTTATCACAACGATCGCCATCTGCTGCGTACCTGAGAAGCTTGCTCTGACATTTTCTAACCAGCTAGCCTTATCATTGTGTCGTCTTTCGACAGACCAAATCCCAGAATACTCCAGCCTCGTTTGCATTTGGAGTATTGTTACTTCTAGCGTCCTTACTACCAACTTAATTCCTTATACAGCTGAGACTGGTTGTTCCGAAAAAGATTTGTCTGTCGAAAAGCACCACCTTTCCCTAATTTTCACACCATCAGCACGCACCTGCTCTTTCAACATTGCTAGAACTGCCATCGCCCCTTTTTCCGACAACTATAATCCCTTTAAAGCTCGTCCTTGGCTTTCTGTCCTAATGTAACCCCTGTTCTTATCCACAACAATGTAATACGCCATGTACAGAAGCCTGTTTAGTTACGTAATTGATATGTTCTCTCTCACGGTGTTGGGAATTACGCCTTGGACCATCTTGACTTCGCCTCTCACTTCTCGTCTATCAATATTCTTCATGTTTAAGATATCTATGATCTGGCTATCAAGGGAAATCTCTCTTAATTTCTGAAGTATTCTTTGTCAACCAAAGTTAAAGCTCGAACTTCATCACCACTTCTCCATACATCTGCTCTTTCTACTGTCATTATTGTCTCAGGGTCATTGATCTCATCTTCAAACGTTTCGTTGTCATTTCCCCTAACCATAGCAACCCATTCCTCCTCAGTTGTCTGAATCACACCTCCACCACCTGCAGTTCTCTTCTGCATATTTGCACCCTAAATACTCTCATCAGAGGTAACTTCATCACATTTACTTTCCCTTTTTTATCTCTGATCATCCTTGCTATCTCATCTCTCGCCATTACTGTGAGTAGGTTGTTATTTTCAATTTGTTTTAACTGAGATAACAAACTCGACACACTCCTGGCATCTTCTAGATTTCTATTCCTCTTTCATTTTCCGGATGTATACATCTGATTTCGTAACTCCGCTTCTCACAAAGCATTCCCACAGTACTCTTCTTTCCCCACATATCCACAGTTTTTAAAAATTCCCTGTTCCTATAATAATAATAATAATAATTAATAATAATAATAATAATAATAATAATAATAATAATAATAATAATAATAATAATAATAATAATAATAATAATAATAATAATCTATATGTTAATACGCTTATTCGATTCGACTATTATCATCCTGATTTCTTTACAATTAAAATGCTGAATAAATGTTTCAGATCAACAGAAAAGATTTAATGTCGCGACGGTTTTGTTTCGATCTCAGTTCGAGTATTTTTTACTTACAAAGTGTGAAAGTGTGAAAGTGTGAAAGTGTGAACTGCCTAGAAAAACATAAAACTCGCATGCATATGCCTCAGTTTCTTTCTGTTTTTTTTACTTCATTTTTTTTTAAAGGAATCTAACGTTATGATAAATACTGAACAACGCCAGGTACATCTGCTAGTTTATATAATAAAGCTAAACTTCTGTGTGTGTGTGTGTGTGTGTGTGTGTGTGTGTGTGTCTTCAGAATTCGCATCAAGCTGGTGAAATGGTTATCGAACTTAACTTTCTATCTTTATGTTTTGGTTTCGATCTTAGTTCGAGTACATTTTTATTTACTTTAGAAAAAAAAATAATACTCGCATGCACATATCTCAGTTTCTTTTGTTTTTCTGTTTTTACTTCATTTTTTTTATTTAAAAGGAATTTAACGTTACGTTTAATACTTATTTCTATTTCTATTCTATAGTATTTCTATTTATAATAAATAAGAATTCTGCATTACTTAAAATATTTCTGCATTAATTAAAATATTTATGCGTATTTTACGACCGGGTAGCGTCGGGCGGTCTGCTAGTATATATATATATATATATATATATATATATATATATATATATATATATATATATAAAAGAGAGAACGTATGTGTGTGTGCGCACGCGCGTGTGTGTGTGAGGACACTTCTCAATCTATATAATCAACGAATTTTTTTATCTACAGACTTGAAATTTGGTATATAGAGTATTCAGGCATGTGAAAAACTTTTTAATCCGGTCAAATTTGTAACATCGGTACATAGAGGCCATCGAATTGTTATCTGTTTGCTAACTGTTTCATGATTGTGCATGCGCTAATCTTTCACATTATGTTAAGAATAACACGGTTTGAAAACACCTATTGGAGATCGTGTTCAATTGGGCGTACTCGAATCACGGTATTTATGTTTTGGTTTCGATCTCAGCTCGAGTACTTTTTTTTATTTTACAAAAAGTAAACTGATTAGAAAAAAAAACAAAATACTCGAATGCACATGTGGCAGTTTTTTTTTTTTCTCTATTTTTGTAAGTCGTTTTTTAAAGGAATGTAATGTTACGCTTAATACCGGGCAACACCGGGTACATCTTCTAGTACATATATATTTCTATTTATCTGTCTACCAACTAACCCCCCTCTCTCTCTCTCTCTCTCTGTATATATATATATATATATATATATATATATATATATATATATATATATATATATAAACTTTCTGTATCTATCTATCTATCTATCTATCTATCTTTCCTTCTTTCTGTTGCTTTCTTTTAATAATTGACAGACAAGTTATATAAGTACAACAGTGTTACTAGATCAAATCTATTCGAAGAGATCGATGGGTCACCCCCCCCATTCTATCAATGTGGCCCTTCTCCCACCTCCTCCCCATCATCTCCATTACTCAATCAGTACAGTCAACAGCCACTCGTCCTTTTCGTCCTATGCCATTATTTTCAAACTCGACATCTAACAAAATGGCACAATCTTTTCGAACCAACTGTCGAAAACATGGCAGCAGCAACAACTGCAGTCGCGGAATCAAAAGAAGGAACAAGCAAGAAGTGTGTGTGGGGGGGATGCCAGCAGTGTAGTGCGGGTGGGCAGTCGTTGTAAAAACTGCAGAGAGAGAGAGAGAGAGAGAGAGAGAGAGAGAGAGAGAGAGAGAGAGAGAGAGAGAGGTGCCCTCCTTCTCATTTGTCCGACTATAAATGGATATGGGTCACATGCACCTAGAAATGTCTCTACCTCTGCCCTCTCTCATTCTCTCCCAATGCACCCTCTCTCACATTCTTTTAATCTCCCTACCCTCTTTCAATGTCTGATCACACCCTCCCTTCTCCCTGTTCACCTCCCACGGCTGTTTTACGTTTCTCTTATTCTCTGTCTATTGATCAAGCCGTTTCTCTATCGATCGTTTATATATTCGATAGAGTTTATATTCAGTGGAACTGTCACAGTTTTATCAATCCAATCTTGTTTTTTTTTTTTATTTGTGGGTGATGTGTCTAAGCATTTATGTAAGGAGTTCTGTCCGTCGGTCGCTAGTGTCTGTTGAAACTATTTTCGTTTATCTCTCACAGTTCAAAAGAAAATATTCGTTTAAATGTTTTCATTGGTTTGTTTTGCTTAAGTATAAAATAAAAATTCGTTTGTCTGTCACGGAAATATTTAAATAGTATTTTCGTTAGTCTGTTATGCTTAACTTTGAAATAGTATTTTCCTTGGTCTATTACGCTTAAGATTAAAATTACATTGTCATTGGTCTGTCCCACTTAAGCATGAAATAGTATTTTCGGAAGTTTGTCACTGTTAAGTATGTAATAATATTTTCGCTAGTCTGTAACGCTTAAGATTTAAATTATATTGTCATTGATTCGTCCCACTTAAGCATGAAATAGTATTTTCGTTGTTTTGTCACTGTTAAGTATGAAATAATATTTTCGTTGGTCTGTAACGCTTAAGATTAAAATTACATTGTCGTTGATCTGTCCCACTTAAGCATGAAATAGTGTTTTTGTTGGTTTGTCATGCTTAAGAATGAAATAATATTTTCGTTGGTTTGTTACGCTTAAATGTTAAATAACATTTTCTTTCATCTGTTATGCTTAAGTTTAAAATGACATTATCCTTGGCCTGTCACGTTTAAATATAAAATAGAATTTTCATTGGTCTGTCGTACTTAATTTTCAAATAGAATTTTTATTCAAATTCTATTACATCTCCTGTGATTATGTGTGAGGTAAAATTTCTAACCACCGATGTCAATGCCGATAGCACAGTAATTAACTGACGTTCAAACTCCTCGGCTTGACGTTCTCATGTAGCGTGAAGTGAAATAAACACATAGAACATGCTGCCGCAAAGAAGGTAGGCTCCCTCTACCGGGCTAGAAAACTTCCAACACTTGTCAATATCCAATTTCTCTATAAAACTACTATTCGCCCGTGCATGGTTGCTACATCTCTTCTGGTGCACCAACTACTAGCCTCTTATGGCGCAAAAAAGAATTTCTAATCTAAAAGATCTCACGCTCTTTACCAAGCTCATAGCCTCTATCGCATCGCCACAGGCTCAATCCGTGTGCTTGCTTTTCAAATAAATGCACGGAATGTGCACCGATGAACTTATTACACCTGTCCCCCCCCCACGACGCAAATACACCAACCTAGCCAACTAGCAACAAAAATCATTATAGAAGTCTCTAGAGGCTAGGAGATTTTTCTGTTTTGATAGCTTCTTTTCTTTGTGCCGCTAACGTTTGGAATTCTCTCCCTGATCCCTATTTCCTCTACCGTAACAACATCCAGACATGTAAATGTAATGTAAACAAACATCTTGCTGCATAACTCTCCCACCATGTTGCGTGTATAAATCTGGCGCCTGTCACGGTAACCCCTTTTCGCTTCAGTAATATTGCTTGTTTGAAGCGAACGAAATCAAAATAAATAAATAAATAAATAAAAAATAACAACTTGTGTTGAATAAACCGTATACCACGAATCGTAGGCAAAAGGTTTTATACCCTGGAATTAAATGACCTACCATAAAGGAGGTCCATTGGTTTTAAAACAAAAGTAACATAAACATTATTTTTTGCTATTTTTCTGTGGACAAGAAAAGGAAAATTGGTAAAAAAAAAACATACAAATAAAATATCAAAGACAAGATAAGCTACTCTTTTACCTAGATGGATAACTTTTTGGGGTGTTAATTTATTATAATGTGTTAATTCAGTTCGAAAAATAAGTAGTGTTGAGTATTACGTAGAAACAAGAAAAAAATTAACGACACGAGAGTGTCATATCTCATACTGATAATCATTTAAAAATCGAAAATTAAACAAAATACTGATAAAAATGAACCCAATAAATGTAACGGTAACATTTGGTTAGTTTTTACCAGTATTTTGTTTAATTTTCGATTATCAAACGATTATCGAGACTTCAAAGATGTGATCCTCTTGTCTGCTATTTTTTTCTTATTCTCACACAACACTCGGCACTAGATTTTTTTAAAACCACTTTTTAATTTTGTTGTCTATAGTAAAACATGCCTCATTATTTTGTAATAGTTACATGTCTTTGTCTATAGACATGCCCATTTCGAATTTATAAACTCATTAGTAAAGTTTTTTTTAAAAACTAGTTTATCTATAAACATGTTCAAACAGTGTTATTAATAGAAAGAGACATATAGATAGATAGAGGGATAAATTGTGTGTGTGTACGCGCGTACGCGCGTGCGTGTGTGTGCATGCGTGCGTGAGAAAGAGAGGGAGAGAGGGAGAATGTGCCTGGAAAATCGATGGCAAATCTTCGGGGTTATGTTCTAACGTGTGTAATAAAAAACTTCCGATAAACATAAGTCCAAGGCCATTGACCCGATCAACATTTTTTGGAACCACTTTACCGATCAACATTTTTGAACCATTATACCGACCAACATTTTTTGAAGGCCATTGACCCGATCAACATTTTTTTGAACCATTTTACCGATCAACATTTTTTGAACCATTATACCGATCAACATTTTTTTAACCATTATACCGATCAACATTTTTTGAACCATTATACCGATCAACATGTTTTTAACCATTATACCGATCAACATTTTTTGAACCATTATACCGATCAACATTTTTTGAACCATTATACCGATCAACATTTTTGAACCATTATACCGATCAACATGTTTTTTAAGTATTATACCGATCAACATGTTTTTTTAACTATTATACCCATCAACATTTTTTGAACAATTATACCGATCAACATTTTTTGAACAATAATACCGATCAACATTTTTTGAACTATTATATCGATCAACATTTTTTTTAACCATTATACTGATCAACATGTTTTTGAATCATTATACCGACCAACATTTTTTGAACAATTATACCAATCAACATTTTTTGAACAACCATTATACCGATCAACATTTTTTGAACAATTATACCGATCAACATTTTTTGAACCATTATACCGATCAACATTTTTTTAACAATTATACCGATCAACATTTTTTTGAACAATTATACCGATCAATATTTTTTTGAACAATTATATCGATCAATATTTTTTTATCACAAACAATATGTGTGTTAGTACACTGTTATTTCGATATATGGGAAAGATAAAAAGAAACTATCTTTGTGACACAGTCACATGTAAAATGAGCTTGTGCCTGGTGTTGCCACATAAAGAAAAAATGTAAATAAACTAAATATGAAAAGCTATAGGGAGTGATATGTAAAAAAAAAAAAAACAAGGAAAAATAGCTTCAGTTTACAGATTTGGGATTGATAATAATATATCGATACTAACATTGTTTTGCTAAAGAAAACAATTCATTTCGAGAGAATGGTAGTGAAAAGTTGTTTATGCTAAGACTGGGAGCAGTACCAGACCCCGAGGTCATGCTACCAAGGACTTCTCGGCATGAGGACACTTTGATGGAAAATTACTTCAATAAGCGATTATGTACGGTTTACACTTGACCAATCAGAAGAAGAGAAGAGGATATGACGCAACGATCCCCGATTGGCTAGAATGGACATAGCAGCTCCAGTCCTCACCCCGTCACCTCATTATATAAGCTTATGTATGGGCGATTTTGTATTAGATAGCGGGGTATCAAAACGGGTATACATAATATATAGGGGTTATATGTAGTATACTGGGAGGTGTATATATACAGTGTAGCTGTATAACGAGCGTATAAATGTTTGTTTTGTATTATATATATACAGGTGTTTATTTAATAGGTGGGTTTTAAATAATGAGGCCCTTTTAATGTGAGTGTTAACGTTCTGATATGTGATTCGTTTAGTGAGAGCCGTATTTGATAGACCCCGACAGGTAAATCTTACTGTCCATTTAGCTAAAAGCGACTTTGGCAAAGCTGAAGTTATATACCTGGGGCATACAGTCGGCTATGGGAAGATATCTCCAGTCGAGGTCAATATTCAGGGTATCGTAGATTACCCTGCCCCTATCAACTTGAAGAGTCTAAAGCGATTCCTCGGCATGGCAGGATACTACAGGAAATTCTGTTGCAGCTTCTCCAACATAGCGTCACCACTTACCCAGTTGCTATCCGAGAAGGTGAAATTCTCCTGGACATCATCTTGTCAAAAAGCATTCGAGCTAATCAAATCTTTATTATGTTCCCAACCTGTTTTGAAAGCTCCCGACTTCTCACAAACATTCCGTTTGGCCATCGATGCCAGTGATTCTGGTCTCGGATCTGTGCTACTTCAAACAGACTCGGCGGTATCGAACACCCGGTTAGCTATTTCTCCAGGAAGTTTAACGCTTATCAAAAAAGGATATTCGACTGTTGAAAAGGAGACGTTGGCCCTCGTCTTAAGCCTAAATCATTTCGACGTGTTGTTATAAATAAACTTTGATTCATAATTCCCACCAGCCTTTTGTTTGTTATTTCGGTTGTGTTTTACTGTCTTGTGTTTTACCGTTGTCTCTGAAGAATTTGGATAATCCCTTCCCGTTTTTATTTTTTTATAATCCCTGGAAATTTTTTTTTTTTTAAATTATTGTTGCGATCCTATCTCTACAGCCCCCGCTGGATATAGCCGAGCCGTAACAATATATATATATATATATATATATATATATATATATATATATATATATATATATATATATATATATATATATATATATATATATATAAAACCTCCTATTTTTTAACTCAAAAAGTTGAATAGCTACGAAGATGGGATGGATAACATTAAAACGAGCGAAATTTTGTGCTCCAGAATGTACTTTTCTACATAATTATCACCATTCTTAATGCACTTTCGCTAGGAATATATATATA
>NC_136491.1:136280493-136325493 GCF_053919585.1 Euprymna scolopes | reverse complement strand
GCCAGGACACTATATATACAAATGTAGGAAAATTTGGGCATATTCTATTACTTTGAAAATATAGTTTTTTTTTTTATATTATCAATTTTTATAAAATTTTAACCATAGAATAGTATTGTAATCTTCCAAAAGCCTGGTGGTATTTTCAATGCAATAAAATATGCCCAAATTTTCCTATATATATATATATATATATATATATATATATATATATATATATATATATATATATATATATATATAGTGGTCTTGCAAGCCAGCTTCACTTTTGCTGCTTTGGGATAAATTTTGCTTAGAGTTTTTTGCTTGGTTGTCTCCCCTGGGACCTTGCGAGGGCACTGATATATATATATATATATATATATATATATATATATATATATATATATATATATATATATATATATATATATATATATATAATTTAATTAATTGGGATAGTAATTCCATATGAAGAAATAACATCAAGTTCTATTTTTGTTAACTCGCTAGTGCGATACTAGCACTATAAATATCTTTCTTAAAAATATTACGTTTAAAGGAATAGACACGCAAGTATTTACTTATTTGCAAAATGTTTGTTTTTTCTTTGGTAACGACATGCGTGTAATTGTTTCAGCCACCGGTTTTGGCAACAAGTATATAACAGTTCATCAATTATAATTTTGCACAGCTGGGCTTCATCACTGGCTGTTAACTTTGGTATATATTTTGGGTATTCATTCTCTGGGTGGTTGAATGATGACCAATGACAAAGACCAAAACCTAAGATTCCCTGTCAGACGTGAAACAATTCCAAGAGATGGGAAGAGGGGGAAATTAGACTCGGCACTCTAGGCATGAAACAGACAGTTGTTTTATTTTTCTGGGGGCTGGCAGTGTGCTTCTTTTGGCAAGGTAGGCTTTTGGAGCTCTTAGCTAAAAGATTTTGTTGATGGGATTTATATTTCGGTTTGGTTTCACTTTTTCAAATTTATTACTCAACCTAAGAAGACAAGTGTCATTTTAACGTCCAAAGAAAAATCTTTATTAACTGTTTTTAAATTGGAGTTGTGTTTTTGTTTGGAAGAATTATTTGGTTGCAACAATGATGGAATCGAACAAGTTTGGACAGGCTCAATGGAAGTATAATCTCATGACCACAGAACATATACTACATTATCACTATTACCATAAAAGGGGGAGATAATGCTTGGGAGGATGGTCTCATGAGAACAAAACAGATACTACTAAAAAAAGTAGGAGCAATTTGTCGTGCCAAAATATAACACACAATAGAAAATCAGCATAAGCAGTTAACGTGCTGTGTCGTACATTTGCTGTGCCTTAAGTTGTCGTACATAAAGGGTATAACAGACGTCCAAAGAAAAATCTATCTCTGTGATTTTTTTTAAAACTAGAGTTGTCGTTTTGGATTGGAAAGAGAATTCATTTGTTACAGGACTGGCTGAATTGAACGACAACATTGGACTAGCACAACGAGTGGAACGACTACGGCCTGTGTCATGAACGCGCCGATTTACGTCCATACGTCAACTTGCTGAAAAGTAAATATTCCTTTCTTCTTGACCTAGTGTAATTTAATAATTTCTATTAATTAACATTGTTTCTAATGATTAAACACTATAAGAATAACAATAATAGTCTGACTCAAAAAAGAATGTCTTATTAATAAAGTTGATATTCTCTTGAGAAGAGAGTAGAGATGAACTACCTGAACGAAAGAAAAAGAAAATAGACGATACAAATCGTTACGTAAAGACTACGTTGAAAATAGATGGACATACCATGTGATGCATATTGCAGTTCGGTTTCATGAGTTCCTGGGACACTCAGACATTTGTTTTATTTAAAAATATAGGCATCCCTGGTAGACGTTTGAAAAGTGCTTATTGTTGCTATTGCCACACAGCAAAACTGCTTATTGTTGCATTGTCACATAGCACGGAAATGCGTTCAAAATGACGTAGCCGGTAGAAAAGACTATAAAAAGAAGAAATAATATATTAGAGAATACGATCACGTTAGAGACGTGGGTGACGTTCGAGAGCACGTTTGAGATCACGTTCGGAACTACGTTTTATTCGGGAAAGTACCCGGAAATAAATGTCGCTATTACAACGGGGAAAGAGCGAGTTGAAGTTCTTTCCTAATCTTACATTGGATAACAGTACACTATTAGACAACATTTAAACAGGCATCAGCTGGGTTTAAATACATATCAGGTAATCTAAATCATATACAACGTTTTGTTAATAGCATCCAAATTTAATTTATAATGCAACTGTAAAGATGAACATATACTTACTTTTTCATACCATGTCCGGTGACAGAAGCTGCTAGAAGCGGCGGGGTGACGAAAATATCCCCACCTATAAAACTTTGACGGCAAGCACTCGTCTAGCTACAACCACTGCCAACATGTTCCTTACTTTCCATTTGTATCTAAAACTAAATAAATATTCCACAAGCAAAGCTTTTTTTTCTAGAGATGCTCGTCTATGGAACACAATACCACGGAACTGCTTCCCGTAGTCGTTTTCAAGTCCAATGTAAACAAATTCTTGTTGACCCGTCCTCGTCAATAATCAGTTTGTGTAGGATACAATATCACAGGGCTGCTTACCATAGTCGTTTTCAAGTATAACATAAACAAATTCTTGTTGAGCCGTCCTCGTCAATAATCAGTTTCTGCCCAATGTCCACCATTGTCGTCTATGACGGTGTTCACCTATTAACCCTTATCCTTTGGTGGTCTCTGAGCCTTGCTAAACGGTGACTTACCAGTAAATAAGGGGGGAAAAATGCCGGTTTTCGACTGATTGTTATAAGGTATCGCACGCGCTGTCACAAATATGAAACGATCGGAATAACCCAGCAGATGAATGTATGGAAAATGAATAAAATAATCGCATCCATCCATGCGGATAACTTGATATTAGATAAAAAAAAAATAAGCACACATTTTAAATACAAAACCGCACCTATAAATTTCTAGCTTAATATATATGCCTCATGTCTTAATATAATCACTTACTTTAGACTGTCTGCCCGTTCCAATTTTCTCGGAAACAACTGAAGCGATCTGACTGAAAGTTTGTATCGACTTTTGCTATGATAGAATACAGCTAAGAATTTTGGAACCGTTCGATTTACAGTAAAAAATTAATTTAAAGCTATCCGCCATTTTGAAAGAAACAGATTGAAGTATGGCTGCGTTTGAAAGATACAGATAATTAAAAGATGAGTTATGAGTTAATTATGAAATTATAAAATATATCAACCAAATATTATAATTAATTATTAAATCAGCAAAAGTATTAAATTATTTCAACATATTTTAAGCTGAAGCTATACAATTACTACTATATTTTAAGCTCTATTTTTACTACTACATTTTAAACTAAAGCTATACTAGCGGTGTCAGAAATTTCGTGAAAATAGTGAATAATTCCACCCCATATTTCCAAGCTTATAACTCCTCGAAAAATGTAATTCAAGCCCTAATTTTATTTTTCAATTAAAGGAGCAAGGACCAAGGTTTTATTAAAAAAAAAAAACAATGTGTTTTTTAAAAAAAAAAAAGGTTTTAAACTTCGGACTTTACAGGTAAATTTCTAAAAAACGGATTTTTTTTTTGTTTTAAATTTGAATATATTATTTATTGACCTTTTCTCTTCAATTTGTGATATATAAAACTATTCAACATAAATTAATTATTTACTTTTTAATAGACATTTCAAAATGAGAGGCGTGAATTATTCGACCCCCTGTCTTTCCAAGCTTATAACTCCTCGAAAAATGTAATTCAAGCCCTAATTTTATTTTTCAATTAAAGGAGCAAGGGCCAAGGTTTCATTAAAAAAAATGTGTTTTTATTTTTTTAAAAAAAGGTTTTAAACTTCGGACTTTACAGGTAAATTTCTAAAAAACGGATTTTTTTTTTGTTTTAAATTTGAATATATTATTTATTGACCTTTTCTCTTCAATTTGTGATACATAAAACTATTCAACATAAATTTATTATTTACTTTTTAAGAGAAACTTGAAAATGTGTGACACTTACACAAATGGGGGGGGGGGCGTGAATTAAAAAAAAAAACGTTTGTCTAAAATATTATATTCGGTTTATTGGAAAGAACATAAAATTTCACATTGACCCTGAAAATATCGTAAAAATAGAATCAATAGAAAAATTTTGATAGATTTTTAAAGTTTAAAAATTGAAAAATATTGAGTTCGGAAAATTCATTACTGCTTTTAAAAAAAATATTTCTATTACTTTTAAGACAACTGTAATAGTTTATTTTGGAAGTATAATCCATAAAGAAAATAAATAACCCACTTTTAACAGAGAAATTACGAGATTTTTATATTTTATTCGCAGTTTCGTGTTAGGGGTGTCAAAAATTCCTACAAAAATTCTGATACTGCTAAAGCTATACTATTACTCCTATATTTTATCCTAAGCTTTAATATCACTGCTATGTTTTAAGCCTAAGCTATAATATCACTGCTATATTTTAAGCCTAAGCTATAATATCACTGCTATATTTTAAGCCGAAGCTATAAACGTATAACTATATTTTAAGCTAAAGCTATATAATTACTACTATATTTAAACTGAAGCTACACGATTACTACTATAATTAAAGCCGAAGTTTTTTTTTGTTTTTTTTACATGGGTGTCACCACTTATCAAGGCCCAGAGGCCACTCAAGGATAAGGGTTAATAGGTATACATTAGTCATTGTGATTTTAGCATAGTAAACAGTGGGAATTTTGTAACTTGGATTACTTAGGGGGACGATTCAATTAGAACTTGTCCGCATTGGACTTTTTCTTTTTTTTTCATAGGTATCAACACATTATCAAGGCCAAGAGGCCATTCAAGGATAAGGGTTAAAGAGTGTACAGTAGAAATTGGACAATATAATAATCATTAGTAATGAAAATTTGTTAAATTTGATAACTTATATGGAACGGCTCATCAAGAACTTATTTACGTTAGACTTGAAGACAACCATATTGTAGTCAGCAGGAAAGCAGGAAAACGGAAGACAATTCCACAGGCGTACAGTTCTAATAAAAAAGCTTTGTTCAAGTTACTATTATATTTCAAGCCGAAACTATACAATTATTATTACATTCTAAGCCAAAGCTATAATATTAATGTTATATTTAAAGCCGAAGTTAAGCAATTACTATTATATTTCCAATCAAAGCTATAATATTACTATTATTTTTTAAACCGAATCTATGCAATTACAATAATATTTTAAGCCAATTCTATACAATTACTGTTATATTTTGTACTAAATCTACAATCTTACTATTATTTTTTAAGCAAAAGTTATACCATTACTACTATATTTTAAATTAAAACTATGCTATTACAATTATATTTAAGCCGAAGCTATACGATTATTATTATATTTAAAGCTAAATTTATACCATAACTATTACATTTTAAGCCGAAGCTATACAAGTATTATATTTAAAGGTAAATCTATTTTTTAAGCTAAACCTATACAATTTCTATGATATTTTAAGCTAAAGCTATACTATAACTACTATTGCTTCAGCTAATGTTATACTCTTACTACTATATTTTAATCAAACGCTATACAATTACTACTATATTTTCGCTAAAACTATACTATTACTACTATAATTTAATCAAAAACTATACTATAACTACTAAAAGCAGAAGCTAATGCTATACTCTTGATACTATATAAAAAAAAACTATTCTATTTTTAAGCTAAAATAACATTACTATTAAATTAAACCCGTTTGCTATACAACAGTAACAAAATTTAAAAATATACTATTACTACTATACTTAAAGGTTAATTATGCAACTATTGCTACTATATATTAAGCTAAAGCTCTAATTTTACTACTATATATATATATATATATATATATATATATATATATATATATATATATATATATATATATATATATATATATAGCTAAAGCCATGCAATTACAGCTATATTTAAGCCGGAGCAATACAGTTACTACTAAATCCTAAGCAATAGTAAAACTACTACTTCTATATTTTATACAGAGGCTATACTTTTGCTACTATATCTTAAACCGAAGCTATTCTACTACTACTATAGTTTAGGCTAAAATTATATTATTACTACTATATTTAAATCTAAAGCTATGCTATTACCACTATTTTTTTTAAGTCGAACCATTGCATACAAGGATTACTTTCTCCTTTGACTTAAAAAAAAATTGGGGGAGGATAGTGTGTGGTATCTGTTTTGCTATTATGATGCTTATGAATTATCTCATGTTTAGCCCCTAATATAGTATCTAATTTTTTCGTTAAATATAATCGCAAAGATATGCAACCGAAGTGTGTTTTCAATGATAGTCTCCTAATTTTAGTTTTACAAACATTTCCTTCATTTATACTAAAGAGTTACCATATATCAAGGCCCAGAGGCCATTCGAGGATAAGGGTTAGTCAGATCGACGGCGAGAAAACGCCATAGTGATAGGTAAACGATGGTTGAAACTGCAAAATCGAGGGTCGTTCAACAAAAGTTTGTTTACTGTAAACCTTAAATGACTATGTTGTAATCAGCTGGGAAGCAGTCCCAAGGCATTGTGCCCCCCAGATGAGTAGTTCTTGGAAAGAAACTTTGCTAAAGGAAATTCCGCTTACACAGAGATAGAAATGTAAATTTCTGACAGTGATTATTGGTAGACAGGTTTTTATTTTGTGAATATTTTACAGGGTGGGAACCGTAGTTTGGAGTCAACGACCCACCATGAAACTAACGCTAGAGTAGAGAAAAACTATCAAAGTTTCTCAATCCTCACGTATTCAAACGTTGAAAGTTTTTGATGTTATGCAGCCAACCTTGAAATGAAATATTTTTAAACCCTATTTCAAAAACTAGTTCACGTATACGAGCGATATCTTCCTTATATATATATATATATATATATATATATATATATATATATATATATATATATATATATTCGTTTTTTTTAATTTGTTTCTGGCGGATTATTATCGAACGGACACTAATCTATTAGATTTCTTTCTTTTATTACTCACGTTCACCCCTAATAAGACATATCGCCACTTAGACGTAAGGGGCTACTATTTGGGATTATGCATAGGAAAGATTAACAAGATGTTGGTTTACGTTATATTTGAACTTCTGCATATCAGTACAGCCAGGAAAGCAGGTAGCAGGAAGGGAATTCCAAAGTCTAGCTGTTCGAGGAAATTAACTATTAGAGTAGAAAGCTTTCTGGTATTTAGGGACCTCAACAGTGAAAGGATGTGATGTTGTTGCTAAGCGGGTTTGTCGGGGATATGTACGTCGAGGGGGCACAAGTACAACGAGTTCATCAGAGCACATTCCATTAAATTATTTGTAAAATACGCACACGTGACAGAGGTTGGAATTTAGTTGACAAAGTGGGAGCTATTAGATTAAAGACTTTTTGTCCATGTTTAAGAGAGAGACACGTGGTAGATGCATCAACCCAGATGTGGCAACAATAACCCATGCATAAGCGAATGGTGGCCTTGTAGAGGTACAGGATTCTCTCAGGTGTGAGTAGTCTTCTAGCAAAATAGAGGGAAGCCACCTTCCTTACAACAACCTTCGCAATATCTTGAATGTATTTGTTCCAGTTCATATTGCTCGTCAATGTAAGGCCGAGGAGTTTAAAGAAATAATTCTCAGGTAGGGTATTGTCTGTCATGGATATCTGTGATTGGAGAGTCGTCTTGTAATTATTAAATGAGAGCAGCTTAGTCTTACTAGCATTAAATATTACCATCCATTTACGGCCCCATTCCACTACGGTCTGAAGGTCATTTTCTAATGATTCTGCCATTGTATTAGATTTTAGTTTTAAAAAATGCAAACAGTAACAGTATTTAAATAGTTCTGAAATGGGTGATCGATTTACTAGAACCTTGTATTAGAAACTGAGCACCCCTACCAATATTGATATTTTTCAGAAAAAAAACCTGGTAGATGAGTGTCCATTCGATAATAATTCGCTGAAAAAAATAAAAATAAAATAAAAATAAACATAAAAACAATATGAGGATGTATCGCTGGTACAGGTGAACCCGAAAACAATCCAATCCACCACGGGAGAGTTATCCGGAAGACTTTCGTCTCCATTGCGTATCTTCTACTCCGGAGGACGACGAGGAAAGTGATTCGAGGATGACCTTGACCCTCTACTGCTTCTTAGGGTAAGCTCAGAAACGTTGCCAACGGAACCAGAAAAAAACTATAATAGAATCGGTAGGTGGCGGTTGTGATGGTAGTAAAGAAGATGGAAACAAGGAAGCTGTTCACCCCAATCTTACGTAGAAGTACTTGTTTAGCATGTCAGGTGATAGGATCGGGAAAGGAAAAAAAAACTTGTTTGTAGATTGATTCTTTTTATAAATGTGACATTAATTTGCATATGAGGGGATTAGCAGCTAAAGCAAAGACGAATTAAAGGGAAGCAAGGGTTCGAGTTTTAAGAGAGCATACATTGAGAATTGGAATTGCGAATTACGGTTTAAAAATAGTTGGTATGGAATGTGGCGTTAGTGAGAATGAGCTGGATAATTTTTTTCTCTTTTACAATATAATTCACTTTAACCGTATTTTAAAAAGTTTTAGGTTAATTAAAACACTCTGGGGCATCGCCTGACACGAACAGCTAGTTAAAATGAAAACCAAAACATTTTTATTCGGTCGATACTGGCAAAGAAATAAGTCAACTCCCACTTGTATTTGTCATTGATGCTTGTTGACATCACGTGATCAGTTTCAGTTTTTCCCAACAAATTTCCCGCGCTTTTGTTTCGGCGTGTGAGAATTCATTGAAGTCACATTCATTTCGTGATGGTTAAGAATTCTTAAACGACCACCAATAAAGAAGGGAGATAAACAATCGTGACAACTACAGCAAGGACGGTCATTAAAAAAAACTACGAAAATAGTATGAATCAATAGGATATGTTCGAACCAAAGATTGTCCTTGGGAATGGAAGATAAACAACGTTGAAATTATAATCGTTCTAATTATTGTATGTTTTTAACGTGATCACGTGTGAAGTCTCGTGACCATTGTTTAAGACTTCAAATACATTTAACTAAACTCTAAGCACTTTCTACTGAACTTAAAGCAGTTTTTGCTTAACTCCAAACCCTTTTTTTTTTACTAAAGTTCAAATAGTTTTGTTTTTATTTTACTCTAAACACATTCCACTAAATTCCAAACCCATTTTACCAAATTCTACACGCGTTTTACTAAATTTCAAACCCCTTTTACTAATGTCTAAACACGTTTTAGTAAACTTATACCACTTTTTACGAAACCCCAAACAGTTTTTCTTTTTATTCTCCAACATTTTTTGCTGAACTCCAAACACATTTTTCTTAACTGTAAACAGTTTTCACTGAACTCCAAACAGCTTTTAGTAAAATCCAAATACATTTTTATCATCTTTAAACACGTGTTTTCTAAACTTCAAACACATTTTATTAAATTTCAAACGCGTTTACTAAACTTTAAACACTTTTGCTGAATTCTAAGCACGTTTTACTAAATTCTAAACACTTTTTCCTAAAATCTAAGCACATTTTACTAAACTACAAACACTTTTTTACTAAAGACCAAACACATTTAACTAAATTCTAAACACTTGTCAATGTTCCTTGTCAACCACTTTTTTTTACACTAAACATATTTTACTAAACACCAAACACGTTTTACTAAACTCAAAACACTGTTTTTTTTTATTAAATCACAGACAGTTTTTACTAAATCCAAAGCATTATTAGTAGACTTCAAAGACATTTGCACTAAGCTCGCTGTATTGTATATTGGTTCCATTTGCTCCTCGTAGGCTTACATTATTAATCAACGATTTAAAAACAATAAAGAGGTTCGTAGAAGTCATTCGATGGCCACTTATACAGATGATCCCTAAGAGACCACTGATATGTTCCAAAGTATCTTCTTACCATTCGAAGTAATGGTTTTGTTTTGTTTCACGACATATCTTTTTCGAGTTCTTTAATGTCGTACCCAGTAATTTTTGAAAAGTTTTTATGCTGATGAATGTCTATGCCGTTTGAAGGTTACTGAGATAAGGTACAGAAACGTATCCGTAACTTGATTGGTCCCACGTTTTCTGTTTCTCTACACCTGCTATCTCACAGACGTAATGTTGCTAGGCTCGATCTTTTCTAAAAAATACGATTATAGCACGCGTTCTTAAAAATTGCCTGCTCTATTCCCGCTTCTTTTGTTTCAGCCCGTTTGACTCGTTGGTCTAGTGGTCTCCATTAATCATCTATTCTGATACCTCATTGTAATTGTCATGATCCTGTTTAAGGGTTCGTAGGGAAAACAGAACACGTGAATAGAGTAACAAAATGCATTGAAAGTTATTTGTACAGCCGACGAACAACCGTGGTTGGTTCACCGGATATCGACTCTTACTATACGGCTTGTATGCCGGTATTTATTGCGTATGGATCAGTTCATTCGTAGGTAACACAGATAGTCTGCCACAAAAATGATACAGCTTCCTATACCAGTAGCTCATTTCCAAGACGCACAGACTTGTGGAACTCGCTCACTGCTGACTGTTTTCCTCCTACCTATAACCTTGGTATTTCAATGTCACTAGAACACTCCTATCTCTGCAAAAATCATCTTTCGTTCTTGTTAGCTCTTTTTATTAAATGATCTAACGCCTTGTCCGGAGCGATTTCCATAAAATGTTCCTTGTTAATTGCTAGGTTTAATGATAGATCGAACTGTATGTGTCATTCAACGCACAAAACTGGTTATCCCATTGTAAAATCACAGCGATACAGAGTGAACTATTTATATGATTCGAGTTCTCTAATACTCTTAAGAAAGGTATGATGCTACCCCCTTCCTCTATCTTTGGGTAAAATAGTATGATAGACTAGACGTTCAAGCCCTGGTAGGATAACTATTTTAGGCAAAAGTAAGCTCTGATATAAAAGTGAGATAGTTACTCAGTCACGTAAACATACATGTAGGATTATGTCCAGTTCTATACTGATTTCAAAACGTGTTTTTAACTGTTTACAATTTGTTGTAGAGCATCAGCATTTTCTTAGTTTTACAAATACAATCGACTCATCACCCCCCCCCGTTGGAAGGAGAAAAAGACCGAACATTAGCAAGTCTCACTTTCTTCTTTTCTCCAATTCTCTCTCTCTCTCTCTCTCTCTCTCTGTTTGGCTTTCTTTCCCCGTCTCCCCTTATCTATCTATCTATCTATCTATCTATCTATCTATCTATCTATCTCGATCTGTGATGTACTTCTGAAAACTGTTTTCGTAATACATCCCTTAATCTACAAACGTAAAAATACAAACACTATGATGTTTGTATTTTAATTTTCATATCAACCTTGAAATTATTAAAACAATTACAATCGCATTCCAAGCACAGCTACCTACATTTCGTTACAATCAAAATTTTTAAAATTTATATACTATCCTACTTCTCCTGTCAATCGAGATAATCCTATTGCACATAATGCGGCCCTGTATTTACCACGTACATACTCCCGACTTACTCGAAAATCAGTAAAACCCTATATTTACTCTTGAGGTCCATAGATACCGGAAGACATTCAGCTTTCTTCCCTCGGACTGCAATATGCCTTGTTTAGGATAAAAACGAGTCTATTTTTCTTTCTTCTTTTTTTTTGTTTGCTTACTTTGACCCCAAACAAGGCATATCGTCACTTGGGCGTAAGAGGCTACTAATTGCCTAAGAAAGATTAACATGTTGATTTACGTTATATTTGAACTTCTGCATATCAGTTACAGTCAGGGAAGCAAGTAGCAGGAAGGTAATTCCAACGTCTAGCTGTTCTAAGGAATAAGCTATTAGAGTAGAAAGCTTTCTGGCATTTAGGGACCTCAGCAGTGAAGGGGTGCGACTATATTACTAAGCGGGTTTGCTAGGGATATGCATGTTCGGGGGGGGGGGGGGGTGGACAAGTGCAATGAGTTCATCAGATCACATTCCATTAAAATATTTGTAAAACAGGCGCAGGGATGCCACATTCCAGCGATGGGACAGGGGTTAGAGCCTAGTTGACAAAGCTAGACCTATTAGATCGAAGGCTTATTTTTGGGCCCTATTCAAGAGAGAGAGACTATTAGTAGGTGCACCACTGAAAGAAGTATGACTACCGAAAAAAAAAGAAAAAAAATGCAAAAAGTGTTAAAAGTTTAGGGACCACCCCTCCCTTCTTCTCGTTAAATCTCCAACAATGGTCACATTAAAAACGATAATTATTTCATCATTTGTTTTTCTGTCCAATCCTCAAGGACAATCCCTGGTTTCGGACATATTTTGTTAATTCGTACTATTTTCGTAGTATTTTGTTGTTGTTGTTGTTGTTGCTGTTTTGTTTAATGGCCGTCCTTGTCGTAGTTGTCACGATTGTTATTGTCCTTTGTTGTCCGCTGATGAATTCTTACGCATCACGAAATGAATGCATCTTCCAGGAATTCCCATGTGTTGAAACAAAAGCGCGGGAAATTTAGTGGGAGGAAAAACTGACCACGTGACGTAAACAAGCATCAATAACAAGCATGGGAGTGGTACTATTTCTTTCGTGTTCGACCGAATAAAAAGTGTTTTCGTATAAATTTTATTTGATAACTGATACTTTTTAGTCGGCTTAAAACAAATCTGTTGTTTGATATGCCTAAGGCACGCGCGAAAACTTTGTTTAGATGAACAAATAAACAATAATGCATGACCATCTTATTTGGATTCTTCAGATTACTGTTATAGCCTTGAGTGTTATTTTCACAACCTTTCGGCCGATATAAACCCCGACTTTCTTCACGTGTATCTTGTCGAACTCGGGAATCTTTCTCTCGAACGTGGGAATCTTTCTGTAGAACCTGGGAATTTGCACGGACTTTCGAACAGAACCCTTTCTTTAATCCGCCGGAGTAACAAGGATCACAAAGTCCGCAATATCCCGTGGCGTAGTGGGTATAGTATTTGATAGAATTCAGTTAGACTCATCTAGATGTTCTAATCCTTAGTAGAAGGTTGAATGTTCTCGTTTCGTCAGCCAAGACTGGGAAGAATTCCTAATTAATTTACAGTTTTATTTTGAGTGTCGCCTGCACAGAGGATCAGACTTTCAACCTCCAGAAGAGTGTAACTTTACAACTGAATTTACCAAGTACTTTATCCATGACGCCACGGGTTATTGCGGGCCTTGCGATCCTTGTTACCCCGGAAATTGAATAAAGGGTTTAGTTTGAAAGTTCGTGTAAATTCTCGAGTTTGACAGAAAAACTCTCGTGTTCAACAGAAAGAAAAACTCTCGTGTTCAACAGAAAGATTCCTGAGTTCCTCAAGCTAAACCTGAAGAAGGTCGACCGAAACCTTGTGAAAAATAATACTCAAGAGTATTTGGTAAAATTCAGAACAATAGTCCGAAGAATTAAAATAATACGAATAATCAATCCTCATCTCAAAAATTGGAATCGTAATAATGCCTGATTTCTTTAAATTTTAATTTTTGAATAACAGAAGTTAAGTTGTCACAAGTCAATATTTTCATAGTGTGTACTTTATGTGTACTTAAGTAGTATACGTATGTCAGTATTTGGTAGCGTGAGTCTGTGTATGTGTGTTGGTTTACCTTGTATTTATTAATGCCTGTATGGGTGTTCGTAGCAATTCGTTTCTATTAGTCTGACTCTTGCTAGTATGTTCGCGAGATGAAGGTTTGTGATTGAAGATTCCTGTCATCCCCCCCCTCCTCTGACCAAAGACACGAGAGGTATTGAGCGCACGTTCTGGAGTCCTTCAGTACGGCCGATAAGTTCATCAGAGCACATTCCATTAAAATACTTTTAAACGGACACAGGGGAATAGGTTGGAGTTTGTCCAATAGTGTGGGACCTATTAGATTTGGGACCCTTTTTGGACCTTGTCTAAGAGTGAGAGATTGGGGTATATGGAGCTCTGGATGAGGTAGCACCTTTGTAGCTTAGCTGTTGCACTCTCCGGAGGTAAACGAGTGTCACTGATCTCTAACTATCTCCTAATAACTTACATGTGGCTCCACGTTGCCATACTCCGGTTCCTTGTTTCAGCAGGCAAGCTAAACCATATGAGGAGGACCACTGGCGTGTGGTTAGCTATTAGATCAACAAAGGCCAGGGGAAACAACCCCTATATAAAATTCGGAGTGTAGCCCCGCAGGCAGGTCAGTGTGATACTTCCCACTATCTCTAGCAGCTATTGCGGTCGAGCTTGTCCTAGACATACTGATCCCACCATTCCTCCGGAGAACAAGCGGGATCAGAGAGAGTGATATTGATGCTTGGGCAACTCAACTTCTCCATACCAATTCCCAGGCTTGCACCATGGAGAGACAATTTCAGCTACACAATGTAGAATCAACTAGATTGGCGTACAGCTAGGCGCTAGGGGCCATTCCTGGCGATGAGAGGGGTTATTCAACCCAATTGGACAGCTACCACCCTCCTTAAGCTGAGCAGTACTCATCAAGTAAAGTGCTGACCTGCCACTGGCCACCTGCCTCATGAGGTGCATAGACTCTTCCGAAAAGTGGACAGATACTGATGCACAAAACAATCAAACAAAACCCAAAAAGAAATCAGCACTCAAATCGCAACTGCCCGGATAATGTCACTATATGTCAACAGCACAGATTAACCTATCACCCTAATATGTTTCTATGCTCCAACTATGTCAGCAACCAATAACACCAATGATGCACTTTACAGCGAACGGTGCTTACATTCAAAATTTCAAGAATCATGAAATCTTGATAGCTATGGGTGATTTTAATGCTTGAGTTGGGAATGACAAGAAAGCTTGCCCCACCTTCCTAGGACTCTACGAAGCAGGAAAGTACGATGAAAATGGACACAGATTACTAAATTGCTCAATGCACGACCTCTGTGTAACCAACACTTTCTTCTCTACAAAACCCCATCATAGAGTATCATGAAGAAACCCAAGATCAAAATATTGGCACAAACTCGATCTTATTCTCACCAGAAGGAAGTTCCTACCTAACTTGACAGTCACTAGAACTTATCTCAGTGCTGACTGTGACACCGATCACTCACTCGTACGCTCCAAAGTCAAACTACAAAGAAATTCTTCCACACCAAACAAGCTGGAAAACCAAAGATCGATGTAACCAAGACCAAACACCAAGACAGGGTCAGACAGTTTGAGACCAACTTTGCAGCCGATTATATCAACTCAAGTGGCTCGGCTACAGAAATGTGAGAAAATCTGAAGATTGCCGCGTACTCTGCTGCCATTTTAGCTTATGAGAGGAGAAAGGGGAAACAAAACATTGACTGGTGCGATGCAAACTCTGATAAACTAAACACACGTAAAGATTCCATATTAACCCTTCGAACACCTCGTAGCAAGGTAAAGTTAACAGTACACGACTGTGTAAATAAGTACTAGAACAGACCATGCAACTCCATCCACGAAGCTGCAAATATCGGAAACACCAAGATAATGAATGACTGCATTAAGAAAGCAATCGATCCAAGCTCTATAAAAACTGATCCTTTGAAATCCAGGGCCGGAGAAATTCTTACAAACAAATCCAAAAAAACTTGACACTACTCTGAGTTCTATATAACAGAAAACAAAGTAAGCCAGAGTGCCCTCCATAGCATTCCACACTATGCAAAATTACCTGAGCTGGATATACCCCCCACCATCGATGATATCTCTAAGGCGATTGACAAACTTCCACCGGGGAAGGCTCCAGGTACTGATTCCATCTCAGGCGAAGTGATCAAGAGTGGCAAGTCCTCTCTTAAGTTATTATACCAACTCTTCTTGCATTGTTGAGAATAAGGCTCTGTTCCCTAAAACATGAGAAACGCAAACATAGTCACCCTATACAAGAATAAAGAGGATCCCAGCGACTGCAATAATTATATGGGTATTTTGCTATTGAGCATTGTTGGCAAACTGTTTACTCGCATCATTCTAACGAGACTGCAAGTTCTTGTTGACAGAATATGCCCTGAATCACAGTGTGACTTTCGTTGTCAACGTTCCACCATTGACAGGATCTTCCTACTACGACGGTCCTGGATATGATCTTAAACTATATCCGATGGTGAGGCCCCAACTTACGGGCTTTGGGGAGTGTAAAGCCACTCCTTAATTGCCATTGCTGCCAGGTCCACTCTGACCTGGAGAGGTAGTACCTGTTAGGGTCCCAACTATAAGTTAAATAGAAACTGACTTTAAAAAAATCAAAAACAAATATATTCTATTAAAAACTTTTTCTTCAAAATCACTGGATTCGATATTAAATGACCTAAAAAGGGTTGATATACCGTAAAACAAAAACAACCAACTAACCAACTCACTACGCCAACTCCAGGTGAAGTGCAAATAACAAAACAAGCCATTGTACCTTGCCTCCATTGTCCTTACTAAAACATTCGACCTAGTCAATGGAGATAGGCTATTCAAGATGCTGCCTCTCATTGGCTGCCTTCCCAAACTCCTGAGTCTTATAGCGTCATATCACAACTATATGATTAACACCGCTGAATAAGGTGTAAAAGGCGATGTCAAACAGGGTTGTGTGCTTGCCCCTACGTTCTTTGGCATTTTCTTTGTCCTTCTTCTGAGACATGCTTTCAATTTGTCAGATCGGATGGCCGCCTCTTCAACATCAACCGCCTTCGGCCCAGGACCAAAGTCCAAAAAATTACCATCAGGGACTATTTGCTGATGATGTAGTGGTAGCATCTTACATTGAAGAAGGATTTCAAAGACTCATGGAAAAGTTTTTCAATGCGTGCAAAGAATTCAGCCTCAGAATCAGCCTGCAGAAAACCCAAGTCATGAGCCTAGGAACCTCATCATCTCTCGCCATCATTATGAATAGACAGTGCTTAGACGTAGTCCATCAATTCCAATATCTCGGTTCTACAGTTTCAGACAACCCATCTCCTATTAACCTGAAGCACAAGAAAATGTATTTTAACCGTTTAGGTCTATCCTATAAATAAGACACTAAATCAGTTTTTCAAATCTATAAATAATATATAATAGTATTGCTCACTGTATAATCAGTGACGTGCAGAAAACTTCTTAGGGTATGTGCTCGAGTGAAAAAAAAAACGGTAAAAATATAATAATGAACACCGTCTCGGTGGGACGCAGACTTATAATACATTCCTCTGAAAAGGGCACTTTTAAAACAAAGCTAAAAGGGTAAGATGTTTGGGCGCCTCCATCACCCTCCATACACGTCCCTATGCATAATTACCCTGAAGAAAACAATAAGATTCATGAATTACCAACTTCTCTCCAATAGTTGTTGGAAGCCTCTTAAAAATTATTGAAAGGATAAAATTCATCAACATTCCCTCTTTAAAATTATCGTGAAATTTGCTTGGATTCTATTTTTTCGATGATGCAATAGTAAACCATTAACATGTCAAAAGTGCAGTGTAACACTTTCACTTGGGATGTTTGCAACCGTCTCTGCCGTAATCCCCGATGTCTATATAGAAAGTATTCTAACTAGAAAAATATCGGGGAAACCAATGCCAACGATAAAATCTTTGGATTCATACGAAGCGATGATGATCGGATCCGAAGGCATTCCTCCAGCATTTGTTCGATGATGTATAAAGTTATATAAATCTGTTTCGCAATAGTAAAATGCAATGCCGTAACTCTTTGCGTGAACTGCTGTGCTTATTACCATAATGTGCAAATTTTATCTTGAATGTATAGCCTCTATATCACATACCCACTGTCATATCTATAGAAGAGTCAATATCCCGCTTTTTAAATAAAATGAATGACCTATTTCTTTCAATGTTCTTTTGTGTATTCTAACCCATTTTTTAATCATTGCACAAAGTTTCAAATTAAAGTAAAAAAAAAAAATTTAGATACTATGGAATTTAATGGATTACTTTGAGTTTCATGTTCAACATCCGATGAAATTTAAAAAAAAAAATACTTTTCTTGCATTGAATCTTCGGCGATCGGGCGATCCCATATTAAAAAAGGGGGTGAAGGGAGATAACATATGTATAAACTTGCTGGCTTAGACAGCAAACAAATAACTGGAAAGAAATTAGATACACCGACCTGGCAGTTCGGAATCTCAATTCACTAGTCTAAGGGAGGTAATTGTATTTTACTAAAGTAATTAAAAGTTTATTTAAGAAAAAATACAATATCGTCACATTTTTCATTTTTTGTCATTAATATTCTAAAACTTTGTTTCATAATATAAAATAGTTGAAAAGTCAATTTTTTTTCAGACAATTCTTAGTAAAATAGAATAACCTCCCTTATAACATTAAGTTAAGATTCCGAGTTGCACATTACAATATTTGTACTTAAAAGATTTTCTTATGCTTTAGCACATCATAACGAGTTGTTATTTCTTAGATAAACAAGCAAA
The DNA here is from genome assembly GCF_053919585.1 of Euprymna scolopes. Taxonomy (NCBI): domain Eukaryota; kingdom Metazoa; phylum Mollusca; class Cephalopoda; order Sepiida; family Sepiolidae; genus Euprymna; species Euprymna scolopes. The sequence continues at coordinate 136,306,955 of NC_136491.1, read as the reverse complement.
CACGACCAGAAGCATTATCTCCCCTTGGCAAGACCGTAAGATGCGTCCATCTATTCTGCGCGTATAGTGATGGGAATCATATTTGAAACATAAGTATGACAAAAATTTTAACCGAGAACCAGGCGTCCAGAGCCTCTCGTATAGATACTTGGACGCTGCATCTAAAAGTTCTGTTCTAAACTTAAGTGTGAACGACTGAACGGCCGAACGACCGAATTACAGAGAGTGCAAAATACACACGTTCTCGAGTATACAGGGCAACTATACGGCGATAAATTCAATGAAAACATCGACAACAGTTAAAAGTGCAACACGTCTTGACACCAATTAAGTTATCAAGGTTTTAATAGACATTAAGTAGTTCACATCGGATCAATTACTATTAATAACTATAATTTAGTATTTCAAATTCGTTTTAATCATTCACTGAATTATCATTAAACAAAATTGTATTTTTATTTTTATGCAGATATATATATATATATTTTTTTATTACATTTTCACCCCAAACAAGGCAAATTGCCACTTTGGTGTAGGGGGCTACTATCAGGGGCAACAACTACTGGGGTACTGAATAGATTGAACTGGCATTCTCCTTTTATCTTTGCATTTGTATCCGTTTGTCTATCTGCCCGTTTCCCCCTCTGTCTGTCTGTCTGTCTGTCTGTCTGTCTGTCTGTCTGTCTCTGTCTCTCTCTCTCTCTCTCTCTCTCTCTCTCTCTCTCTCTCTCTCTCTCTCTCTATATATATATATATATATATATATATATAATGATTTAAATGGGCTTTTTTTTTGTCTATTAATTCTATTTTTGATCCTTTCCAACTTATATCAGTCAGTTTCCGCCAGAAGTGAAGACTGTTTTTCGGAAATTGGAAAGGATCGGAAACAGAATTAATAGACAAAAAAACGATTAAATATGTCATAGAGAAAATAAAATGCTGCCTAAATATGCATATATGTGAAGCAAATTCAGCATGGACTCATTTTCAATTCTTAGTCGTGCTCATTCCACATTCCATCTTAAGATCTTGGAGACTATTCACGTTTGAGACTATTCACGGATTCCGGAAGAGATCAGACCGCGAAGAAAGTATTCTTTCTCTACTTCACCATAAAAATACTCACAACAGACTTTCATTTTACCCTAGTGCCATTTTAATATATTAAATTCCTATGTTTACCTACCGCCATTGCTGTTGTTGTTGTTGTTGTATAGCATCATTCATGATGATTTTTGTTGGCATTCGTTTCCCTGATATCTTTCTATTAATAGTCTCTACTATTATATAAAAGGAACTTTGTCTGTGTCTGAGAGTTCGTTCCCTATGGACTCGAAAAAGGCCAGACCGAATTTTAGGAAATTTCACACTAAGATACTTTATATGCCTTGCAGTTTTCTTAGATAGGTTTTGCATCAGAATACCTTCGCTAAATATCGGTAATCGATAACCGAAATAATCTGATGAAAGAAGGAAAAGACGGTTTTGATCAAAGATAACACCTGACATAACCTTACATCACACGTGCATTTGAGAAGTTTTATTGCCATACAAGCAAAAAAAAAACAAAACAAAAAACAAAACATGACATATAAAATCAACAGTAAGTTCTTTGATATGACAGGGGCACGTTCGTAATGGATGTTTCTGTTTAAAGCACAATTTAACTATGATACATGAGTTTTTAATTTTAAACTTTAATTCAAACCATTATCACTGCACAACCAGTAAGACCAGGCATATAAAATCAACAGTAGATTCTTTGATATGACAGGGGCGCATTCGAAATGAATGTTTCTGCTTAGAGCACAACTGAAGCATGATACTTAACTTTTGCATTTTAAAATTTAATGCAAGAAATTATATATAAAAAATAATTTTATAAAATCAACAGTAGGTTCTCTGCGGTGCAATGTAGACTACAATATGCTATAAACTTAGTCATTGCGAGAGGCATGTGAAGATTCCTCTTGGTGCACCGCAAAAGCAGGTAATCAATCGACCTGGCTGAAAAATGGTCAATTTCACCGATTTATTTTACTTGGGAATCACCACTTATCAAGGCCCGAATGTCACTCGAGGATAAGGGTTATGAATGTAAGGTGGTAGTATAGTAATCACTAATGGTGTAAATTGGGTAGAATTTGATTATTTATTGGGACGGATCAAAAATAATTTGTTTACATTGGATTTTCATGAAAATTTAAATTTGGGTGTATGATGTTGGTTGGTTGTTTTTGTTTTACGGCATATAAACCCTTTTCGGGGTATTTAATGCCGAATCCAAAGATTTTGAAGAAAATATTTTTTTAATAGAATATATTTGTTGTTTTCACATCGGTTTCTATTTAACCCATAGTTGGGACCCTAACAGGTACTACCACTCCGGGTCAAAGTGGAACTGGGAGCAATGGTAATTAAAGGGTGGCTCCACACTCCCCAAAGCCCGCAAGCTGGGGCCTAACCACTGGATATAGTTTAAGGTCATATCCAGGACCCCCATTGAGGGACTTTTACCCTCTGCAGAGGGGCAGTCGGCGTATTCTAATGCCCCACCGACAGGGCCTGTGGTGTATGAAACATTTGTTGAAAATCATTAAAATCACGGACAACGTCGGGTCACTCTGCTAGTTTTTTTTTTTATAGAAGGATGTCGGGTACTTGGGGGATGGACCACGTGAAGGTTACCAACGTCCCTAAGTGGATATGTAGAACGAATTGCGTTTGAACTTGACATGCGAAGGTTGTCAGCCCACGTCGTTAACTACTGAGCCACCGTCCTCTCTCAGCTACTGTTGTTCGGGATTTAGTACAACATTTAACAAACATGGAGGTTTAACAAGGATTAGAACAGAAACCACGTGCGATTCTTAATTAGTCCAATGAGTCAGCAGGTCGACCTTTGTATAAATAAATAATTAACAGCGAATGTAAAATTGCTTCACTTTCGTTAAGATTTATCTTGCAATGTTATCTATTTATTTTGAGCGAGGGCACCCGTGTCACGTGAATTTAACAATGCGGTCATTTTACAGGTTGATGCATTCGTCTATGCTAAGTGAAACGTATCTGTATTTTGATTGACCCCATCCTATTTTATTTTTTACACCCATTCTCTAACAGACGTAATGTTGCTAGTCTCAGTCTTTTTTATAAATACTATTATTTCATATGTCCTTTAGAATTGCCTGAGCTATTTTCTCTGATTCCTTTGTTCCGGTTCGTTTTACTCGTTGGTTTTTGTTTTGTCTGAAGCGATTTCCAGTATATATCTGTGTGTGTTTGTGTGTGTGTGTATGTTTATATATATATATATATATATATATATATATATATATATATATATATATATATATATTGACCTGGCAAGGCCACATGGGAAACAACTGAAGCAACAAAAATAAAACTGGCCTGCCAGGACGCTATATATACAAATGTAGGCAAATTTGAGCATATTTTATTGGTTTGAACATATATGTTCTTTTTTACCAATTGTCATAAAATTTTAACCATAGAATAGTATTATAATCTTCAAAAAGCCTGCAAATTGTCAATGTAGTTTCGTCGAATAGAACCAAAGATATGAGCATTTCAATATTCATTTTGGTTATATATATATATACACACCACATTTTTGGCAATTATATAAGTTCGAAATCTCAGCGACTATAGATCAGAATTTGAAAAATGAAGGGGCATTGAAAAGCTAATGACCTAAATTGTGCAGTGGGCTATGTAACATTTGCTTTTAAGGTCGTAAATTATTATTTAAGCAAGTGGGGATCAATTTTCTATATTAATTTAACGTAAAAATAGCACACACATTATGGCCACCTTGGCTATAAAGTGGGTGTTTATTTTACGTTAAATTAATATAGAAATATTAAAAAATATAGAAAAGTGACCCCCCTCACCTTATCCAGTGCATGGTATATGCGTTCAACGATCACTGTTAAAATGTCTGGAGTAGAACGACATTTCTTAAATCTGTACTGTTTAGAAGATTAGCTTTTGCAAGATGGTGGACTAGTGATTGATTGATTAGCGTCTCGAAGATTTTAGCGAAGAGGGGGGATACTTATAGGGCAATAGTTGAGAGAGTCACTCCTTTCACCAGAATTCTTTTACACTGGTATCACAGAGGCTATTTTCCAGCTATTGGGGAGGCAGGATTCAACAAGGTATTGGAAAATACGGAGACTAGCTGAGCTGAGATTTTTTTAATTAGTATAGCATTGATGAGATCAGTCTCACACATCTTGCAGTCGTCAAAGTTTTTTTCTATGATATCGTGAACATTGAAAGGGGTGATTTTCAGATCATCCAAGGTGGCTTCTGTCTGCATAGGGAAATTTGGGAGGGGGTTGTTTGTTGGTTCTAGAGTGGAGTTGGAGGCGAATAGCTGAGCAAGCATTTTCGCTTTTTCGATTGTCGTGCATGCAACCTTCTCTTTGTTGGATAGTGAGGAAATTACTGATTGCTTATTGATTATTCAATACACTATTATAAATTCTTTAGAAATCGCCAGTTCCTATCTTCTGCGATTCTATGCGTCCCTGTTTATTTCAGCATGTCTTTTGGCTGTGGTTATTATTCTGCTACAATGATTTCTAGCATCTATAAATTTTTACCTATTTGCATTTAACATGACGTACGAGCCTGCGAAGCGCATGTTGTCTTTGTGCAATGGCAGCTGCACAATCTGTAGTGAACGATGAAGGTGAGTGGGGCTTACTATAATACTTCCGTGCGGAGACATGTGCTTCAATGGCCGCTTTGCACCATTCACTTGTCTCATTGGCACATTGTTCAGCAGGGAGAGAGAAGATATTGGTTCATAGGGCATCTCTCATGTGTTCTCTGATAGCTTCCCAGTCAGCCCTTTTGTAGTACCTTGTTGTTTTGAGCAATGGTTCCTCACGTTAGGGTTGGGGTTTGAATGTGATGTCTACTTATATCACTAGGTGGTCTGCGTTTCCGAGTGGACTGTGGGCATTAGTTACACAATCCTCAGGTACTGTGGTAAGGAATAGTTATAGAAGTGAAGCTTGCTGGTGATCACTAACTGGAAGGCGGGTTGGGAACATGACTGTCTGTGTGAGAGAATAGGCTATATAGAGAAGTTATAAGTAGAGCGTCCAGCTGCATCAGTATAACCTGAGAAATCAAGCCAATTTTTATAGTGAATATTAAAGTCACCAAACACATGTATTTGGGCAGTACTATCTAAGGAGAGTGCTGTATCTATACTATCAGAGACATGATTGATTTTTGTAAATACAAATACCTTTTTCTAAACCATGTCCATGTCTGAGCCTTTCTTAATAACCTTTTCGAGCCACGGCAATCTTTTTGTAAAATAAAGTTATATAAAGAGTTTTAACTGTGAAATATTTTAGATTATACTCGTTATAATCCATGATATTATCTATTACTTTCCTAAAATTAGTATTTCATGTATGGCCGTAACTTGTAGAAACAAAGAAACATGTTGTTCCAAATAAAATGAATTGTAAAATTGAATTGTAAAAACTTGCAAAGGTGAAGAATAGAATTTTCGGTAAGTAGCTAATCCCAAAGAACCGTGGAATTCCTTTCCATCTGAAGATGAAAAGTTATGTGCAGGAATTCTTAAGAGATTCAACATATTTTATTGAGTGATTCCAGTTTCTGATTGGTTAGTAGCAAAGCGTGGTTTCATTTGATTGGTCAGTTCTTATTACTCCTGATTATAAATAAAACCTTCCAATTTGTTGCATCTCTCTTCTAATAATCTACATATTTCTGTCTATCTAAGAGTCAGATATGTCCTAACCCTAACCCTAACCTGCTACATATAGTAAGACATGCCTAGAATACTATCAGTGTTTTAGGCATGTCTATCAGTTGCTAGTAAAAATGCGAACAAAGATTTGTGAAGCTGGAAGGCGGGTTGGGAACATGACTCAAGGATTTTATATAATATTTCAGATTATTTCCCCCCCCCCCTCCTTTTTTCATTCTTCCTTATTTTGTTTCTACTGGGATATGATCTTTTACAGGATGGCAGAAAGCCACCAGCTATTCAAAGAATTCAACCGAGTAAACTGCTATTAGTATTTTAATAACAGTTCACTCGGTTGAATTCTAACAAATCTTTACGGTTCAACTATTAGGATCGCTTTTTCACTTGGTTCACCGTGCATATTTTTCAAGTATTTTTTATTATAAGGATTCATCGGATTATTAGTCTCATTTTGAGTATTATTTTCACAACGTTTCGGCCGATGTACTTCCGATCTTCAGGTGTATATTGTCGAACTCGGAAATGTTTTTGTCGAACTCGGAAATGTTTCTGTCGAACAAGGGCACTTGGACGGAATTTCAAACAGAACCTCTTATTTACTTCACGAGAGTAGCATTCTCTTGTTCCGTCAGCCATGACTGGATAGAGGTCCTAAGTAATTCGCAACTGTATTTTTCGGTCGCCAACACTAAGAATTGAATCTTCAACCTTCAGGAGAATATCACTCTTACACTTGATTTTTTCCGTGTACTCATACCACTGCGCCACGGGTCCTTGTTAGGAGTTCGGTAGTTACTATTATTACTGGAATAATCGAAATCTTCATGAGTTTCCAATTTCTTTTCCGGTCGTATATATATATATATATATATATATATATATATATATATATATATATATATATATATATATATATACATACATATATATATATATACATATATATATATATATATATATATATATATATATATATATATATATATATATATAATTTCTTTCTTGAAGTTTTACATATGGATTTTACCGTCACTGGATTTTTTATCTTCCACCAGACTATCCATTCGTGTGTAATCATCTTTTTCTTTACCATATTCCCTCTGCCAAATTTTTTTTTGTTTTCAAGTAAGATCTTTGACTTAGTTGTTGTTTCATCAAATACTTCTGCATGCAAAATCCGATCCCGTATTTTGCTAATTCCTACCCTCTGATGAGAAGGAAAGTATTTCTTCGAAACTCCGCGGATTAAGGACTATCCATTTATCTAGTGTTTCCTTTTCCGATTAAATATGTTTTTAACTCATTTCAAAGTGTTTTTTAAACATATTTTATTAACTGTTTGCTCATATATATATATATATATATATATATATATATATATATATATATATATATATATATATATACACCACAAATTTTTTATATATTAAAATTCGGTAATGTTCATATACCAAAAAACTGAAAGTCAACAATACTAATTGACTCAATTAATTAAGCTTCATGATTATCGGTTTTCATAATCGAATATGCGTATAATATTTTTACAACAAATTAAGACCACAAAATATAATTTCAGTTTGTATTTCTTCTCACACCAGAACTCATTTTTGCAACCCCCTCTTTGTATTATTACAGGTCTGAATATTCTCTCTGTTTCAGTTTGTATTTCACCTCACACCACAACTCATTTTTTGCAACCCCTCTTTGTAATACAGGTCTGAATAATGAGAAAATCTGAATTTTTTTTTTAACAAAAACTTTAAAATAACTTTTTTAGATTAAATTTTTTAAAACTTCTTTCAGAATAGAAAATCTTTAAAATTTAATAAGGAACATATTTCATAAAGGTTTCATTAACAAATATTCAGTACATAACGAGAAAAATAGAGATGAATATTTCAAAAGGACTGTATAACTGGTTACGGTCAATAGTATCCTCGCCAGCGAAAGTCTTTGTTATTGTTATTCTATTATTATTATCATTATTTAAAACATTTTGTGTCCTGCTTTTTCGCGCGAGGACTAATAGCTAATACTATCACAAATGATAAGACATACATAGAACACTATGCGGTGACTTGACATATCTTAAAATAGACTTTGAAATCTAATAGGGGTGATTTTCTAAACACATCAAACATTTTTCTCTTGTTAAATCTCACCAAATAATACTCTACAAGTCCATAGAAGTTATGATTCACAAATATATGAATACAGTTCATGTAGCAAGTAAGTAGTCCAGAGCTTCGTGCTGAAGATGTGATCTAACTTCGTAGATTCCTTTCTTCTCCATCAGTTCCTCTTTCAATAGCGTGAAAGCCTGAGCTTCTTAAATAAGGATTGATATATATTATAAGAAAATATATTTCTACAGATATATATATATATATATGAGAGAGAGAGAGAGAGAGAGAGAGAGAGAGGGGGAGGGGGAGACAGAGATTGAGAGAGATAGAGAAAGAAAAAAGACGGCATGAATATGTATCTTTTGTAAGGTTGTCCTAGTGTATATTACAAGTGAATCACTCAAGTTCGATAGAAAGTGGATCCGACATATTTGCTCACTAGTAACCATTACATAACACACACACACACACACACACACACACACACACACACACACACACACACACACACACACACACACACCTTGGGTCAGGGTAGGTGCGTCAAACTTGTCACAATACAACAAATGAAAATAGTAAACTCTGACTGGAACATGTTACAGAGTACAATCTTTACATTACAAATACCATGTTTGAAAAGCAGAAAGGGAAATTCTGGACATTCATATATGATATGAATGGAAGTAAGTCACAGACTGACTATATCCTGATTAACAAGAAATTGAAGAATTCAGTGCACGACTGCGAAGCCTACGGCAATTTAAGCAGTTTGGATAGCGACCACCGACTGGTTACCGCAAAAATACGAAACTGTCTTCGAATGTGTGAATATCCATCAAGGATCAGCGGGCTGCCCTTTTGAAACAGAGAATTGCAACGGTTGTACACAGTCACGGTGCACAATAGGTATTCCGAACTCTGTCAAAAAGATGATAGCGTTACACAACAATATGCACATTTTGTTACTGCAAATGAAGCGGCTGCAAAGGTACTGGTACCATTGAAAAAGAACAGAAAGTAGAAGAGGAAAGCAAACGATTCAAGGATATGCCAAGTACGAGTCGATGTACAAAGTGCATTTGAAAATTTTCAAACGACAACAACGGCAGACGCACAGCAAAAACCGGGGGAGGAGAAATCAAGGCTGAAACAAATATACAACCAAATTGAAGACAAAGAGCTAAATGAAATGGTTCGAAAAGTTGAAGCGGCTAATGAAAGCTCTAGACATGATGGAAGTTGTTCGATTAATCAATGCTATTACAGGAAGAAAAGCAGTAAAAAGAGCAATGTTGAAGGGAAACTCAAAAGAGGATTAGCAAGTGGGTTGAACACTTCAGCAACGCGCGCTTCCAAACGAAATGGATGAAGAAGATTTGCCAAAAGTCCTTCACGGTCTCAATATTGACGATGGTGTTTTCACATTGGAAGAGTATCAATTTACTAAAAAGAGTCTGAGAGAGAGGAAACAAGCCAGACCAGACAACATTACACCGGAAGTGCTGAAAAGATGCGATCTGGACATTATTCTTTCTTTTGCAAATAAATTTCTGAGAGAGAATATGAAACCCGATCAATGGTCCGAGATTGATATGATACCACTTACCTAACCCTAACCCTAATCCACTTCCGAAGAAAGGATAGCTGAACTGAACTCCAAATTATCGAAGTATTAGTTTATCATCAATGGTCTCAAAACTTGTCAACAAAATGATCCTAAACAGAATTTAACCAAAATGGATACACGTCTTCGTCCAAACCAAAACGGTTTAAAACCTGGACGTCTAATAATTGCTCAAATCCTCGCGATTGATAGAAGGAATGAAAAACCACATCAGGAAAGGAATCATTATTTTCGTAGAAGGCGTTTGATTCAATACATAGAGGCATGATGATGAAAATATTGAAAGCTTATGATGTTCCACCAAATCTACTCCAGGCAATAACTAAGATCTATGAGAACACAAGAACAAGATTTTTTCAATATCATTGTTGGAGTCTTACAAGGAGATACATTAGCATCTTACCTTTTTGCCATAGTGCTTGACTATGTTATAAGAAAGACGCTCGATGGAAGAAAAGAGGAAGTTGGTTTTCGTCTGTACAGCCGAAAGAGCAAGAATGTTCAACCAATTGCTATTACTGATCTCAATTTTGCTAATGACCTAGTATTACTAGCTGAGGAAATTGATCAAGCCCAAGAAGTCCTAAGCCATCTGGAAGAGGAGGCGCGATTGGTGGGGTTGTTCTGCAATGCCAAGAAAACAAAGATACAAGCCTTCAATCACCTGTAGCCAATTGCAGTGAAAGCACTTGATGGGACTCTACTCACGGTGGTCGAAAACTTCAAGCACAGAAAAAAATTTTGAAGTGGGAAAAGCATAATTATGAGTATATTACAAGTTGATGAAGATATGGTCATCCACTCTCTCGGAAAAGTTGAAAGCAAGACTCTTTATTTCCAGAGTAGAAACAGTCCTTCTCGATTTTTTTTTTTTTGTAAAAATAAGATCTAGCACATATCCTACTGGATCCATTTTTATTTATTTCTACCTGACATGTAAGTACGTAATAGCATTTTTTGTATTTTTTATATGAAATGCATTTGCTCTAAATCCTAATATTCAGCACTGAATGCTATGACAGAAATGATTCGCTCGATTCAGTAAAGAAATTTTTTCTGTGAGAAATACTCTTCGTTCTGGCCGGTCAAAGATAACTGACGACGGGGTACCAAATAAAAGTATTTAAACAAGATTGCCGTTTAACAACCAGACAAATCGTAGACATTTTCAAAATTTCCGAATCGGGCGTAGAAAATGAATTTGCATAAACTCGATTATGTTTCTAAACTTGATGTTTGGGGTTTTAACCTCACGCATGCGTGGGCTGTCCAAAACCAACAGAGTATGAACCATTTTTTTCTTTTTGTAATGACATTTTTCCCATTGACTGAGGGAAGGCTAAAACATCCTGTACAGTTCTTGAGGGTCCACACTCCCAGAAAGCTGCTTTCGTCTTTAAGGTGGTGTATTTTTTGTTTATTGTTTACCGTCCGAGGAATGCCGACAAGACTGCTCGGACATTTTTTTAAATACCCAGAGTGCTCCTTCTTTAGGGCGCTTGCTTGGCGTTTCTCCTCCTTTTTGACCTTGTGTCACAGCTTTCTGGGGTGGGAAGTAAATAAAGATTCTTTCTTTAAAAAAAATAAAAAAAGAAAACGAATTTTTTGACCAACCCAATACATTACAGGAAGTGGATCGACAACCTTAATAGAACTCGAGCACAACACGCCTGCTCGAATAACAACTACGTAATTTATTTACCTGTAAATCGTTCATACATATGAGAAAATTAAATAAATACACAGTTCTCATTTTCTAGGTTTGATAAACAAACCCGGATTCGATTAATATAAAAGACGAAGTTTATATAAAAAAGGCAAATAAATAAATAAATAAATAAATAAAAACACTATAACCTTGAACTTTGTGACAATCTAGAGTCACTTGAGCCCGCGTTCCCACCAATGAACAATAACCAGTCGGTGGGTCTGACGTTCTTTCAAATAACCGCCTTCTCTTATCAATAGAAGAAAATGAAGAGCAAAAAAAAAATAAAAAAATAAAAAAAAAATAAAAAAATGAATAAACTCACACTCGAGCAAGTATGTAACAGATCTTTCTTTTATTTCTCTTTTCTTTTTTTTCTTTTTGTTTATTTATTCATTATCCGCTTTTGGTTGATCAACAACAACAACAACAACAACAACAACGACAACAACGACGACCACAACAAGAAACAATAGATTTCGGTTGAACACGTTTTAAATCCACGTTTTGCCGTCACATGTCGAAAGCATTAATCAACTTTAAAGGAGTCAGGTAAGAAAACGTTGACGTCACAAACGGAAAGTTTCAAATTGATTAGACTCATTTTCCAGTTAAACTATGAATTAAAATTACTTTCATTGAGATCAACTCTGACTTCTACATATCTGCAATGTTCTCTTTACACACACACACGCGCGCGCGCACTCACATATATATTAGTGATGGGACGATTCCAATATTTTTCCCGATTTCGATACCAAACTACTGATTCCGTACTAAATTCCCGATTCCGATACAATTACCGATTTCGATTCTATATAAATATTTTACTATATAAAAGTGTTATTTTGCCCCAATTACTGTAAAAACACATCTTAAATGTGCACGTATTTTCTCAAACGTAAAAACATTCTCGTGACGGGGGTGATCTAGAGATTTTAGTCTTACTGGAAGTTTAAATCAATAAATATTTATCATTTTATTACGACTACAAGCAACGGAAGATGTTTTATAAAAAACAAAATAAAATAAAATAGATAATTAAAGGAATCGGTTTCGGCATCGGAAAATAGGCTAAAATGTTCCCGATTCTGATACCCCCCCCCCAAAAAAAAACCCCCTCCGATTTTTCCGATTCCCGATTCCAATTAACCGTCCCAACACAAACATATATATATATATATATATATATATATATATATATATATATATATATATATATATATATATATATATGTGTGTGTGTGTGTGTGTGTGTTCTCTTCTATCTATTCTTTTATCAATCTTCTATCTTCTTTTTCTATTCTATCTTCTTCTTTCTATCTTCTATCTATCTATCTTCTTCTTCTTCTTCTTCTTCTTCTTCTTCTTCTTCTATCTTCTATCTATCTATCTTTTATCTTCTATCTTCTTCTATTCTATATAAATAAAATGAACTAATTTTTCCCCACCAACTTTGACCTTAATAGGATTAAAAATCATGACATTAGATGCAAATGTAATGCGTAGAAACTGTAGCACATTATCTGAGGTATGCTATAGGCCTATTAGCTGTACGGTTCCTTGACAATGGTACATTCCTATATTTTTTCCGGTGAGACTCCACTGTCAAAATCGGTTAGATTCAATGGATGTTGCAACATCTTTTCTCTCTATTAGATTTCTCCTTTCCCCGCTCTTCATTTACACCGCATTGGATGCGTTCACAAGGAACAGTACGAGGAAACACCGGTTTGGAATCGTACAAGGTTATTTATGTCGTTATATTTTTATTAAAATTTTTTTTTTTTTTTTACTGATTTATGCTTTTTGTTTTTCCCATAATAAAATAGAAAAAAAAACAAAAAAAAACAAACGAAAACGCGATTATTATTATTATCGTTTTCTTCTTGCTTTTTTTACTTCCGGTTTTAACCACTCTAACCGTGAAATCTAACTATGACCTTTATTTATTAGTGCTTCCAACTAAACATTTATTTTTACACAAAGAATTCATTCTTTACTATTTATTATTACAACGCAACGATAAACCAAAACAAACTTCACTGCGAAATTGATATTTGATCTAATTAACTTTTTAGTTAATTCATCCCGTTTTTTTTTTTTTTTTTTTTTTTTTTTGGTTTTCGCCGGACCGTTCGTATCGCATCACGTTCATTTTTTATTTTTCACAACATTGTTTGTTTTTATAATATTTAAACAGGGTTATTACTTCGCTTTGTTTTCATTTTACCCCACCCCCACCCCAACCACACACGCCTCTAAAAACCCGGGTAACGCTGGGTAACCCCCGCTACTTGCTCAGTCGTAAAATACGCTTAAATATAATATTTTGATTAATGTAAATTTCGTATTTATTATTGTATTATAATGGACCCAAATAATAGTAATGATTTAAAAAAAAAATAAATTAAAAAAAAAAACGACTCGTGCGCCACCACCGAAACTAAAACATTTAGCTTACGATTTACTTTTTCCTTTGACGTTAATGCCGGAGCTATGAAGACATGTTTGCTGCAAGACTAAAATTAAAACATGAACCAATAACTATTACGTTATGCATGCATATTCGTAATGCTGTCGTTTGGCCTTCACCTGGCAAATTCCACTTTTTTAATTTTCACACTTTTGCAACGATTTTCCTTGACTAAAATCCAAGTATATAGTTTCGCATGGGGTCGAATACTCTATATATTAAGTTTCATGTCTGTATATCAAAAACTAAAAAAGGAGTTTAGTAGACAAATTTTTAAACAAATATATATTCGCATACATAAATATATATAGAAAGAGGTTTCTGTTTGCTATTGCCTTTTTACGCAAATATTACGCAAGTATAAATCATATAGAATATCTGTATGAATATAATTATACGTAATACGGCTATGCTACTAAATATTAACTAGTTCATTGCGTTCCTGTTGTAGTTGTGTTGCATTAATGTTCTAAAGTTACATTTAAATAACAATTTTCCATTGTGCGGAGTATCTTTTTGCCTTCTCGAATTGAAATTAATTTTTTTTAATTGAGATAAAAACTAGGATACTCCAATTAAAAATCAAATACGAACAAATCCCTTAATGAATCTTGCTTTCCGAGCTGCTGGAAAACTGCTTCTGTGGTACCAGTATTCAAGAATTCTGGCGAAAGAACTGACCCATTAAATTATCGCCCTATTAGCCTCCTCCCACTTTTTGCCAAAATATTTGACACCTTAATTAACCATGCTCTAGTCCAGCACCTTACAGATGCTAAACTTCTGACCGACCATCAATATGGATTTAGACAAGCCCGTTCCACGGCAGACATCCTCACTGTAATCTCTGAACGCATATACCATTCACTGGACAAAGCGGGAGAGGGCAGAGCGGTAGCTCTAGATATATCTAAGGCTTTTGACAGGGTATGGCATGAGGGTCTCCTCAGGAAGATTAGATCTTACGGTATCACTGGTAGAATACTTAACATAATTAAATCCTTCTTAGATAAGAGAAAAATCCAGGTTGTCCTCGACGGTCGTACGTCTAAACAATATAATATAAATGCCGGAGTGCCCCAGGGATCTATCCTTGGTCCTCTGCTGTTCCTGATATTCATAAATGACCTCCCCGATAAAATTGCCTCTGAGATGGGTATATATGCTGATGACACCACACTCTATAGCAGTCACGACAGGAAAACAAATGAACATATATCTAAAGTAATGGCAGAAACACTGGAGGATGACCTCAAATCAGTAGTGGAATGGGGACAAAAATGGATGGTAACGTTCAATGCCACCAAGACAAAACTGGTTTCATTCAATAATTACAGGAAACCTTCTCTACCACCTATAGCAATGGCCAACAACTCTTTAGCTGAGAGTACGTCTTTCAAGCTCCTTGGCCTAACGTTCACAGGAAACATGAGCTGGAACAATTACATCGAGGGCATTGCCAGGGCCGCTGCGAGGAAGGTGGGCTCTCTCTACCGTGCTAGAAAACTTTTAACACCCGAAAGTATCCTGTACCTCTATAAGGCCACTATTCGCCCATGTATGGAGTATTGCTGTCATATTTGGGCCGGTGCATCGGCTACTAGTCTCTCTCTCCTTGACAGGGTTCAAAAGAGAGTCGCAAATCTGATAGGCCCTAAACTGGCATCAAAACTTCAGCCTCTGTCCCATCGTCGAAACGTTGCATCCCTCTGCCTGTTCTACAAGTATTATAATGGTGAATGCTCTGAAGAACTGCAAGCACTTGTGCCCCCACGACGTGAACACCCTCGACAGACCCGACAAGCTGCAAAATCCCACCCCCACACTGTAGAGATCCCTAGATGTAAAAGATCGTTCTACTCCAGTAGTTTCTTCCCCAGAACTGCTAGACTTTGGAATTCCATTCCAGGTCACTGCTTCCCCAACTGTACTGACATGCATAAGTTCAAGTGCAACGTGAACCAACATCTCGCTGCCCTAATCCCTACATAGTGCCCCAGTAGATGTTTCCCCTGATAGTAGCCCCCTACACCAAAGTGGCAATGTGCCTTGTTTGGGGTGAAAATATAATTAAAAAAAAAAAAAAAAAAAAAAATACGAACAGGTAAAATTATAGAGAAATAAAAGACAAATCAAATGAGGTATAGGTTGTTTAAAGAGTTACATTAAATTTAGCTTAAATTTGCGGTTTTTGAAAAAAACTGACAAGTGCGGACTTTCTTTTTTGGTGCCACTATATATATATATATATATATATATATATATATATATATATATATATATAACCATATCTATCAAACTCGCCTGTTAAGTTTTGGTTTACAGACAAAACTTTATATATAGGCGATTTGGACACGTGGATCAAATTCGATTTGGTTTTAGCCTGTAAAAATAACTTCTAAATAGTCAAAATTAAGAAAAATTGGAATTTGGTCGACGTAAGTCGATTAAAGTAACCTTTATACCTAGGTATTTCTATGTTTAATGCTTTTCATCAGAAGAGGAGAGAAGGTGCTAGGTAACAGACACACAAACACACACACACACACTCATATATATATATATATATATATATATATATATATATATATATATATATATATATATTATACCTGAGATAAATGTTTATTCAATCGTGCAAATATACGTATATAGGTTTAATAACGTTGTTTTCAACTCTTTATAGGTACAGGGACGTTGCTAAGAAAGTAAAGAATAAAACTGGAGAGCTTAATTAATACAAAAGCTACATAAATTAAAATATAATATTTAAGCGTATATAATGTGCGAACCAAATTATTATGCAAATCGTTTTTTTTTTTTTTTTTTTTTACCTAGATGTTCCGATTGGGATCCAGTGACACCCGAGCAATCTCTATTCAATATCTTATCACGAAAATACAATAAGAGATCAGAAGCCATATTTTGGATAAAAATGGACTTTATTGAAAATAGTATGAACAAAATTATTATGCAAATTTACAAACTATAACAATTCCATATACTGTGAGTAAAAATGGGCAAAAAAAAGGGTATGAATAGCAATGAAAAGGCATCTATCATAGAATTTCTCGTTTATTAGGGCGTGACCACAGGATCATCAAGACTTTTGTGTCAAAGGGAGATAAGTAAGAAAACTGACGGATCGTGACATATCTGCTGTAAAAAGGGAAATGGCAAAGCAACCCCTTAGCTCGAGTTCCAGCATCTTTTCTATAATTGGACTTAGTGATACATCGGAGACTTCCGGCAACCGTGTCCTGAAAACGCTTGGAAAAGTAAAAAAAAAAAAAAAAAGCACGAAAAAACCACCACTGAATCAACAGAACAAGGCTCGACGACTTGCTTGGTACAAAAAGTACACGAAATTGGGTTTCAGTTCGGTAATTTGAACGAATGAAATAAGAGCCAGTCTTGATGGTCATGGCGGTTGGGTAAGTGGTTGAGTTGCTGAAAGATTTGGTGCTCCATTGTGGTTCAGACGATAGCAATATGGAGGTGGAATGATGATTTGCACAGGGATCGTGAAAAAATAAGCTCATTGAACCATTCTTGGAAGTTTGTTAACCTGATGTAAAACATAAAAATAATTTTTTTATGTCCTTCGTTAAAAAATCATTTTTCCAACAAGTCAATCCTTTGCAATTGCTGCTGAATCAGTTTAGTTTCTCGAATCTATAATAGTCCTAATGTAATGTAATAATGTAATTTCAGAGATCATCAGTTGTTTACCATAAAACACTGTTTCGGGGATCATATATATATATATATATATATATATATATATATATATATATATATATATATATATATATATATATATATGAACAAACAATTAATAAAATATGTTAAAAAACACTTTGAAATTAGTTAAAAACATATTTAATCTGAGAAGGAAACACTAGATAAATGGATAGTCCTTAATCCGCGGAGTTTCGAAGAAATACTCTCCTTCTCATCAGAGGGTAGGAATTAGCAAAATGCGGGATCGGATTTTGCATGCAGAAGTATTTGATGAAACAACAAGTAAGTCAAAGATCTTACTTGAAAACAAAATAAGTTAAGCAGATGGAATGTGGTAAAGAAAAGGTGATATATATATATATATATATATATATATATATATATATATATATATATATATATATAAGTCACAGATTAGAGATCGAGTGAATTATCCTGTCAGATATTACATTGAGGTAATACTTTCAGGATGCTCCTGGCCAAAAATGTAAAGCTCAATATTTAATAAATAGAGCAATATATAAGTTTAATGATTAAAGTTAAATTCTGAAAATCAAAATATATACACATCTATTTAAGTTAAGAATTTATAGTTTGAAACAAGGAATATATAGAGAAAAATTTTATCGCCGGAGAGGAAGACCATTTCGTATGCCCTTCGAAATAACAGTATGGAACAACCAAACATTCTTGATATATCAGATTACTGATTTTTCCCCTGGATCACTACTCCTCCGACCTGGCAGTAATATTCCAGAAAATAAGAAAATTTAATTTAATAATAATAATTTTTATAATATTAATAATATTAACAATAACAATATAAAAAATAATAACAATAATAAGACTATATATATATATATATATATATATATATATATATATATATATATATATATATATATATATATATATATTATTGAGACGTGTATCCGGTTGGGGTCCACAGGTTTTTAAAGTTCCCAATCGACAGTCTTATTATTGTTATTATTTTTTATATTGTTAGTGTTATTAATATTATTAATATCATAAAACTTATTATTATTAGGATTGTTAGTGGGGTATCCGGTTGGGGTCCATAGGTTTTTAAAGTTCCCAATAGACAGTATTATTATTGTTATTATTTTTGATATTATTAGTGTTATTAATATTATTAATATTATAAAAATTATTATTATTATTAAGATTGTTAGTGGGATTAATATTATTAGTTTTGGCATAATAACAGTCATAATATATAATATGCGCGTGTGTACATGGAATTCTGTGTTTGAGGGTCCGTGCATTGATATAACTGCGTATGTGAGTATAAATATAAACATGTTATAACTGTATGTGAGTATTATGTATCTATATATGTGTATATGTGTATATATGCGTATATATACACGGGTGTATAAAAGTGTAGGTGTTTATACATGTATTTATATGCATGTATGTATGAGGAGGTTGATAACTTTCGGGGTTTTTTGTTTATTTTTATTTATTTGTTTATTTATTTTTATGTTATTTTTTATTTTATTTTATATTTTATTTATTTAATTTATTTTAATTTTATTTAATCTTGTGTATCTTTATTGTTATTGTCCGTTTTCAGTGCGTGTGTGTGTATGGGTAATATACAGCGAGCGATGTATAGCCACTCCTGGGTATAGGTATATGCGTATGTTTGCTTCTAGTGTGTGTGTGTGTGTGTATGTGTGTGTGTGTGTGAGCGTGTGTGTGTGAATTGAAATACACCGGTCAGCACTCAATAGCCATGAGGAATGTTTTTAATTATTGACCGCAAGACCAAAATACTAAATTCTCAAGTACCTTATACCGTAAAAACCAAAAGATGGGATAGATAAACTTCAAAAAGGAATATAAAACCAAGGGGAAGTAAAAAAGAAGAGGTTTATTATTTTCAAAGACCTTACTAATCTTCTCCCCACTCATAACCCCCACCCATGTCACATTCTAACTTTGTAAACGAAATAAGAAAATGTTTTTGTTTGAAATATCAGTTCTCGACGATAATTCTTGGCCTGAAGACGTAATCCCCCAACGCGGGTGATTACAGAAAGATGTATGCACATATGTAGCCATCAATGTTTGTATAAATGAATTGTATATATATATATATATATATATATATATATATATATATATATATATAGTCGGTAAACTTGATGTTGCCTAGAATTAAATGAGGATTAACGAATGTTCCACAATTCCATTAGTTTTATTGTCATCGAAATCG
Source organism: Euprymna scolopes (assembly GCF_053919585.1). NCBI lineage: Eukaryota > Metazoa > Mollusca > Cephalopoda > Sepiida > Sepiolidae > Euprymna > Euprymna scolopes. The sequence continues at coordinate 136,287,247 of NC_136491.1, read as the reverse complement.
GTGAAATCGACCATTATTCAATCACATCGATTCATTGTCTACTTTAGTCGGGGATCCACCACGGTGCACCGGGAGGACTCTTAATATGCCTCACTACAGTGAATTAGTCCACAATATGTTGTAGTCTATATGGCTCTGAAGAGCACCTACTGTTGATTATATAAAATTATTTTTTCTCCAATGAATCTTGAATACTGGTTTCGTATTATCTTTGAGTTCAAATCTGGCTGACATTTTTTGTGTATTTTCCCAGACTGGCTGAGAAAACTTCAGGGAAACTTTCTTTTATTTCTGACTTGGGGTTTCCTTCATTGTCGTTAGAGTGTCTACTTTTTAACAAAACGTATTCATAGGGAAATCTCACAAATTGAATTGTTGCATCCAATTGTCCCAAATAGAGTTTTTATTTTATTAACCCAAACATTTTTCATTTATTTGTCGTACCGTTAAATGTAACATTTGTGATTAATTAACCTTCCAAATTTATTTTCAACCCAGTCACCGTTCTCGTTGTTTTCAAGACTTTAGCATGGTAGGTTTATTTAATCTCTTACATGTATGCAAATTTATAATTGACGGTTTGTTTGCAATATTTTTGATATAATAAAAGCGGTATGATTAAAGAAAATTAGAAGGTTCTATTTATAGACACTGGCGATAGAAACTGACCAATCAAATGGAGCCACGTTCTGCTAGTAAGCAATCGGAAATCGGAATTGTCCCATAAAAATTTTGGATCTTTTAGAATTTTTCGTCCACATGAAAAAGATATTTGCTCTTTGTCTGCAAAATTTTAAATTTGGAGACTTATACAGATTAGCTACCCCCTGAAATCTCTTTCATTTGTAGGACTGTTTTTGTACATGGTGGTCACCACTTATCAAGGCCCGGAAGCCACTCGGGGATAAGGATTATTGCGTGTGCAGTAATCAATGGATAGTATCGTAGTAATAGTTAGTATTGGAGATTTGATAAAGTGTTTACTTAAGGAGGCGGTTCATCAGGAATTTGTTTATGTTGGATTTGAAGATATCCAGGTTGTAGTCAGGTGGGAAACAAGCAAACGGAAGAGAGTTCCACAGGCGTGCACTTCTAAGAAAGAAGCTTTGTTCATTGAATCTACGTTTTGATTTAGGCACAGATAAAGAGTGGGGAAATTACTGACAGTGGTTTCAGCTAGACGGGTGTTTTTCGTTAAAGATTGGCGAAGGGGGACCAGAGACTTATATATATATATATATATATATATATATATATATATATATATATATATATATATATATATATATATATATATTACCCATCGGAAAATCTTCTAAAATTAAACATGGCTTTCAATTCCAAAAGTCACATGACGACTAATCAGTCCGGAACGTATTAATTTCTACGAATCTTTGAATGGCTACTTCCAAACCGCTTGGGATTTTGTAACAGTTTGGGCGCGTGTGGGCGCATGTGGGTGTGTGTGGGCGCGTGTGGACGCGTGTGGACGCGTGTGAAAATATCAGCAGGAGCTATAGAATAGCTGGATTGTGAAAATATTAGCAGCAGCAGCAGCCGTTAAAACACACATGCAAATTATAAAGTGTGTGCAGGCTTGCGTCAGAAGAAAAAGAAAAAAGACTCCACGTGGTCGGAGAGAGAAGCAAAGTTTGCGTCGGGAAAGATGGACGTGTAAAGTTGAAGACGAGAAATGACTGGCTATGGTCGGCGTGTGGTTAAGAGGAGGAGAAAAGTGAACGGGGCGAGATGGACGTGTGACTCCGTAGTAGCGGCGAGAAACTTTTAAGCTGGTGTCGAGACGGCAGAGTTTTGTTAATCTCATGACAGACGAATGAATAGTAAAAAATAAATAAATAAAATAAAAAAATAAAAATAAGATTCAGGCATTATTTGGAAAGTAACGGCAATAAATTTTTATTTGATAAAACAGAAAAAAAAACCCGAGTCGGATATATTTATTTTTGTTTGTGTGTTCCTTTGCGACAAGTTGTTTCATATTTTGTTATCATCGGTTAGACCAGATTGCACAATGTCATTAGCATTCTCATGACAGTTTTATAAGCCATACTACTTCCATATTGACTCGAAATAAGTTGGAAGTGGATTTTTTGTTGTGACACCATCACGAGAAAATTGCCGTACGGGTCCAATGGTAAGTCCAATGAGTCGTATGGTAATCATCCAGAATAGATCAAAGGATTGCTAAAAAGTGCTACACCTTGCCCAAATGTGATCTGGAACTGTGTAAAGCGGTGGGGGGGGGGCGTTCATTTCACTGGGATATTATACATACATCGCCTAGTATTTCCAAATGCGTACTTATCTCGTACTGGCCAGGCTTAACGTAGTGTAACTTGGATGATCTATCAAGAACCGGTGTGCTGACGTTATTATGGGAGTGTAAGTTATTCAAATTAATATACTGTACATATTACATCTACGTCTCAAAATATACATAAGAAAAAATTCAATAAACGGCAAATTACTATGAGGTTGAGAATGGCGGAATATTTAATTTTGATTTCAAATAATGTATTTTCCAATAAGTTTTTGTTATAATACATTTACTTTTCGCTCTATCAAATCGTTTAAATTACAATCGTTTTAAAACAATTATATGTTCTTTTCAAAACCCTTAATACAAAATTAAAAAAAAAGCAAATTTGCACAATTTTCTTATTTCAATTAAAACTAGGCCGAAAAGCTGCTGCAACAGATCTCGATATCACAAAGTGTTTGGCCCAGGAACCACTACAGAATGCAAAGCGCAATGGTGATTTAAGAAACTTCGTGGTGGCGACGAGAGTCTTGCAGATGATGAGCGTAGTGGTCAGCCATCGGATGTTGACAACAATCAATTAAGAGCCTTAGTCGAAGCCAATGCACGCACAACTGTTTGAAAACTTGCTTCTGAATTAGACGTATCTTTTACAACAATTTCCAACCATTTGAGAAGAGATTAGAAAGACAAAAATCTTGATAAATGGGTGCTTCACAAATTGAACGAAAACCAAAAGAAACACCGTTATGAAGTATGATCTTCCCTAGTTTTACACAACAAGAACGACCCGTTTCTCGACCGAGTTGTGACTTGCGATGAAAAGTGGGTTCTTTACGACAAACGGCGACGCTCAGCTCAGTGGTTAGACGCCGATGAAGCTCCACGACACTTCCCGAAGCCAGAGTTGCACCACCACTCTTTCGTCGTCTGTGATCGGTATTATCCATTACAGTTTTCTGAATGCAGGGGAGACCATTACGGCGGAGAAGTACACTCAACAAATAGATAAAATGCACCAGAAACTTAGACAACAACACCCAGTATTAGTCAACAGAAAAGGCCCAATTCTCCTTCACAACAATGCCCGACCGTACGCTGTTAAGCCGATCCTGCAGAAGTTGAATGAACTGGGCTACGAAACTCTATGTCATCCGCCATACTCTCCAGACCTTTCAGCTACTGACAATTTTCTTAAAAAATCTAAGCTATATAAAAAAAAAATGCCTTCAGCGACTTCATCGCTAGTAGAACGCAGGGTACTTACGTTACTAGCATAAATACACTTGTTTTGCGTTGGTAAAAGTGTATTGATTCTGATGGTGCCTATTTCGACCAATAAATTTTTGTTAGATCCGATATATGTTCATCTGAATTTAAAAGTTAAATAAACTTTCTTGTCAACCTGATATTACATTTAAACAATGTTTTCTATAACTACTGAAGATTTGGCATCTGTCTATCTGAAAGCTAGAAATCTAGCTGGAGCCGAAATTATACTATTACGATCTTTTATTGCTCAGTTCAGTTTACTATATGTTCCAGTGTTATTCTCCTCAGCATTACCTTCTCCTTTCCTTTGGGAAAGAGATAGTGCATTATGTTTTCAGTAATCACGAAACCTTCGTTCAAGTAACAGTTAGATTCTGTTCTTTATGGAATGTATAGTAGATGTTTGTTGTACAAAATATCGTCCTCCTCAGCATTACATCCTCCTTTTTAGTTGTGTGTGCAATGTAATATGTGTTCTGTTGTCATAAAACCATTCTTCAAGGTATTACATCCGTCTTTGTCTGCTCGTTTGTCATAATGTAAAATTCTTTAGATTTTGATGTGAAATACGAATCGACTTATGTTCAATCTCTTCGCCGAAAAGTGATAATCTAAGGGCGCTAGGTCAGGAGAATATACAGGATAGGGCAACATTTTCCAGCAAAATTTACCGAATAGATGTTTAGTCAGTAGTACTGTGTGAGGACGAGCAGTATCATGATGGATGATGATTCCCTTTCTGTTGATTATAGAATGTCGTTTTCTGGTCAACATGAATGAGAATACTGCAGCAAAATGTTAATGCTGCTTTAATAATCTAAAAAAGGGTTATAAATTTATAATGCTGGTATGTTTAAGCAATAAAAATATGAATAAAATAAATTACAATCGTTTAAAGTGCTCCTTCTACAAACTAGCAAAATCTTATACGTCTAAATGCTAAAAAAATATATCAATAATCAAAAAAGAAAAACAAGCTGACACTTATCTATTTACGGTAATCTCTCTCTATAAAAATCAATGTTTTGTGTTATATATATATATATATATATATATATATATATATATATATATATATATATATATATATATGAGGACTGTTCCAAAACTAATACCCCCTATTTTTATTCCGCCCGAATGGAACAGAGAGATGCATTGTTATGATGACTGAACATGCACTCATGACCTGAAAGTTTCGTCTCTCTTTTGCATATATTGACGATGTTAGACTCGAAGGAAACAACCCGTCATGGACGTGCGTCCAAAGCAGAGATGCGTCATTGAATTCCTGGCGAAAGTGGATTGATGATGGTGCTAACTATGTAGAAAGTGAATTCTAGGACATGAAAAGTTACGCGTTTTAATGGCACCACTCTCCTCTTCGTAGCTCTTCACTTTTTTTTTTAGTTAAAAACAAGAGATATTACTTTTGGAACGACCCTCGTCTTAACATAATTATATGTTAAAATGAACGTTTAAATAAGCTCAAATGATTTCAAGATTTCCATCCGGGATCACTCATCACTTTATTGGATGGTGATTCGCACACAGTTTGTTCCGACCTCAACAGTCAATCTGGAAGAAACTGGGTCATTGCGGTGGCCTGTTATCTTAAAGGCTGGGGCATTCATTATGGGAAGTTCTAGGAAGTCCACTCTCCCGTCTTTTGGGTGGTCTGTTTATTGTTTACGAACTGGCGATAGGTCAAACCGTAATGATTAGGTCTGTAGTGCTAAATATTTTGCTTTCGATTCTGGCTGATGACACCAAAATCATTTTTTTTTTTAGCTTTTGAAATAACCACTATATATTAGGTACAATATAATAATCAACAGAGATATAGCTCTATAATGGTAAATACGAAATCTGCACATATATTTAAGTGTATTTTATATAAATATTTAAGCGATCGGGCACCGCCGGACAGTCTGTTAATAAATAGATAGATAGATTAATTAAATTATGTATTATTGTTTAATTTTCAAATGAATATATAATTTATAACGGCGAAGAAATAAAAAAATATCTTATGAACAGAACAGGCATACGCGCATTCAGAAATACCTTTTTAAAATTTTATTTTAAGAATGACTTATTTTTTAAAAAGAAAGTAATGTTCGCGTTTTTGTTGTTAATTTATTTACATTTTTTTCATAATTGAATTAAGAGAAAAACTAAATAATAAACTAAAACTAAAAAATATAAATATAACGAAAGCAAAGAATATAAAAAAATATACGAATTAATAGGGAAAAAATGATATACGAGGAACATTCCAAAAGTAATACCTTCTATTTTTATTCCGTCTCAACGGATCGGAAGTGATTATAAGTTGCATTGTTATGATGACTGAACTCATGCATTCATAACCTGAAAGTTTCATCACTTTGTTGCAGATATTGATAGTGTGAGATTCTAAGAAGCAGAGATGCGTCAATAGATTCCATGTAGATAACATTGATCAACATGTTGAAGTTTACGAAGCCGATGCAGTTGATGTCAGAGATGGATTCGTCGATTTCAACAGGCAGAGCAAAACGCGCTCCAGACTTTTACGACCGAGAAATCAAAAGAGGCTGGCAAAAGTACATTGAGAATCGTGATGATTAGGTAGAAAAATAAATTCTGAAGCACGAAAGTTTCTCGTTTGAATGGTACCACTCTCGTCTTCGTAACTCTTCAATGTTTTAGTGTTTGAGTTTTAAAAAAATAGGAAGCCTTACTTTTGGAATGATACTCGAAATGTCAAAATTAAATCAACTAGGGAAGTGTTCCTCATATTCCTAAGAAAAGCAGCTAGTATAGTTACAGAGTTTTTTTTTTATGTTATGATAAAAATAAACTCGGCAATGAACTAAAAACGAGACAGCAAAGCTAATACCCCCCACACACACCAAAATGTCATCAAGTTAGACAATGAACTGGTAAAAGTATGATAACAGGGTTAAAATAATATAGTACAACTAGCGGGATCTGTGGAAATTCCACAGAGGACTCATTCATGCGTGATATATTGATGTTGCTTTCTGTAGATGTTCAGCGTAAAAGAGACGCTCTAATATTATTGTAGCGATCAAAGTGTAGTATCTGTTCTTCAGAAGCGGCACTTCCATTTTTCGTTCTCTTTCAGTGGAGGAGAAATCCTTCATGACTAAGACAATTTTTATTTTTGTACCTTTTCTCCACGTTAAAAAACGACCC
>NC_136491.1:136027993-136275493 GCF_053919585.1 Euprymna scolopes | reverse complement strand
GATCCTACCATTTTTCCAATGATCTTGGCAACGGATTTAATGTCATGTGATTTTCAGATCAGTAGTGAAGGTTAGTCCCAGAAGCTTGTCAAGACATGTTAAATTTAAATATGACAGACCAATGACAACGCTATTTTAGACGTAAGCATGATAGATCGATGAAAATTCTATTACAAACAAAAAATTGGCAGACCAGATGGAAGTCAGAGTCACGTATGAATGTCCATCTATGCATTTAAATGCGATTCGTTCATTTAATCTGCTCGTTTATGAAAGTATGCGATGTAAAAGAACGCCAGTTTTAATAGAAATGTTCTCTTTCGAAATCTTTTCTTTCTGGTTAGAATTAATAAGTGCGATGAACTGTGTGTATAGTCTTTCTTATCTTTTCCGGCTATTTTTTTTACATGGTTCTATGCAGTTGCTGACTTCACGCAGCTCTTTGTGAATAAGTTTATTTTCGACAGAATGAATACGCTGTGGACGTCTGTTGGAAAAGTCGTCCGAATGCGATCTTTGATAGACTTTTGCATAGAAATGCTTATTGCGATTTATAGTTGTTTTGTGGACGTTATATTCTCGTCTATAGATTCATAAGAGTAGTGGTTGATGGGCAGAAATCAGAGGCCCACAGTATTAATGCTGGAGTCCCCTAGGGGTCCATCCTGGGCCCAACTCTCTTCCTGATCTACATCAATGATCTCCCAAAACACATACTTAAATCATTCGTTGACATCTATGCTGATGACACGACCATCTATGGCAACACATCAAAGGCCGTAAATGACAAAGTTCTCTCTAATTCTCTCTCCTCTGAACTTGAGCACGTGGTACAATGGGGGAAGAGGTGGCTAATCACTTTTTATTCATCCCAAACCAAGCTTCTATCTTTACATTATCAATACTCTGATCCCCATCTGGCATCAATTGAAATGGATGGCTCTCGTCTTGGGGAGACTCCATGCTTTGACAAGCTTCTGGGTTTGACCGTTACTCCTGATCTGAAATGGAACACGAACATCAAATCTGTTGCCAGGGACGCTGGGAAAATGGTGGGATCCTTCTACCGCTCCAGAAGATATCTCACTGCTGATGCAATTCTCTATCTGTATAAAAGCCAAGTACGTCCAAGGATGGAGTACTGCTTCCACATCTGGGCAGGAGCTGCTAAAAACAGCCTATCCTGCCTTGACAGAGTACAAAATAGACTTCGTAGTTTAGTGGGTGAGGCCCTTTTCTCTTACCTGCAACCTCTCTCCCAGAGAAGAGGCGTTACGAGCCTGTCTTTGTTTTATCGTTATTTCCATGGCAGGTGCTCGTCTGAGCTCCAATCCCTCCTCCCCTCTCGCCAATCTTTCACGAGAAACACCCGTCTGGCTGAAACTACTGTTAATAATTTTCCCCACTCTTTATTTGTGGCTAAATCCAAACGTAGATTCCATGAGTAAAGCTTATTTCTTAGAACTGCACGCAAGTGGAACTCTCTGCCGCTTGCCTGTTTCCCACCTGACTACAACTTAGACGTCTTCAAGTCCAACATAAACAAACTCCTGACAAACCGCCCCCTTAAGTAAGAAACTCTATCAAAACCCCCAATACTAATCTATTGATTATACTATCTCATTGATTACTGTACACGCAATAACCCTTATCCCTGAGTGGCCTTCGGGCCTTGATAAGTGGTGACCCCCATGTAAAAAAAATCACTAGTCTCGATACTTGCTATAGCTACAATATTTTGTAAAAATAATAATGCCCTCTTTCTGCCTCTCTCTCCTGCACAAACGCAAGCTAATGTTGAACTATGCCAGCACCTCTAACGACCTGTCACCCCCAAATGCATGTGACGTGAGTTCTACTTTATATTCTTATTGGCTGTATCGAAATGCACAGTGTAGGGTATCTAATTTGCATGCAGTATAAAAACAATAAACACAGGCATTTTTATATAAGTCACTTATGAAAAACGGGCGTGTGTGTATGTGTTTGTGTACGTCGTTGGGGCCCTGTCGCAAACGTCTATATCTGCGGTAAACCTCTCATCTCTTAAATTTAAGATGTCAACTAAAAGTAATTCGCCTGTACATTCCTTCTCACTTGAGCTCTTTCACTGACCTGTCCGTCGAGGTCATTCACTTTCGAGCTCCATTGTCGATCTGCCTCTAAACGAAATATTGTTTAAAGCTCGATTCGGCACGCTGCACAGAAATTAGGTTCAAATCAATGCCAACACCACAAATTCATCCAGCAATCGATGCAGTACCCCATGTAGTTCTGTTGACCACTGCAAAGTTCCCTCTGACTCTGCACCTTCTTTCTTTTATGAACAACTAGCCTGGGTGCCCGGCGTTGCCTGGGTGTTTGGATGTGTATGTTAAGCTAAAAAAAAAAGTGGCAGGCAGGCTGGCAGGCAGGCAGGCTCGAACCCGTACCGCGTAGGAGGAAGTGAACGTGAAAAAAAAAATGACATCTTCGCCATTGCATTCATCGCCAAACCGGAAGTGGCGGAGGATTGAATTAAGGCTAGTCAATCGGATTACTTTCGAAAATATCGGTGAAAAAACGGTCCCTCCTTATAGAAAAGTATCCAGTTGAGGGTGAAGGAATTAATGTTTTTAGCCAATTTTTCGATATTTGTACGTCCGCCCGCAGTTGACACAGGTTAGATCTGGCAACACAAGACTGCTTTGTGGCCCACTGCTCTGATAAGTAATCTCGTGGCTTATCAGCCCAGCTCTGCTCAGACATAATCTTCCACAAACCTCAAACTCCAGACCAATTTGGCGCCACTGCCCATTCACTGCTTCTTTCACCCTCCCTTTCCGGATATCACGTTTCAGCCGCTCATACTGGGTTCGATCTGCGTCAAACTTGCCCACACCTCCACAAAAGGTCCTTCTCCACTCTCCACGATCCAAAGCAAGACTCTCGCAGGTTCTTTCATCTATTTCATATTTTTTAAGGTGGACCTCAAACAATCTTTTAATCTCATTTTAGGTTTTTGAGTCAGACGTATTCCCTCGGCGAGTTCGCCATAAAGGAGATGTTTGGGAATATCTCACAGAATTAGTGAATCTCTTGACAAAGGCTTCCTCTCTAGGGCAATTGCTCTTGACATATCAAAAGCCTTCGACAAGGTATGGCATAAGGGTCTTCTTCACAAGATTTCCAGCTACGGTATAACTGGAAATGTTTTCTCAATCATTAAATCATTTCTCTCCGATAGGATCATTAGAGTAGTGGTCGATGGACAAAAATCAGAGGCCTGCAGTATTAATGCTGGAGTCCCTCAGGGGTCAATCCTGGGCCCAACTCTCTTCCTGATCTACATCAATGACCTCCCTAAACATATACTTAAATCATTCGTTGACATCTATGCTGATGACACGACCATCTACGGCAACACATCAAAGGCTGTAAATGACAAAATTCTCTCTGATTCTCTCTCCTCTGATCTCGAGCGCGTGGATCAGTGGGGGAAGACGTGGCTGGTTACCTTTAATGCATCTAAAACCAAACTCCTATCCTTACATCATCAACGCTCTGATCCCCATCTGGCATCAATTGAAATGGATGGCTCTCGTCTGAGAGAGGCCCCGTGTTTTGACAAGCTTCTGGGTTTGACCTTTACTCCTGATCTGAAATGGAACACGTACATCAAGTCTGTTGCACAGGGCCGCTGGAAAGATGGTGGGATCCTTCTACCGCTCCAGAAGATATCTCACTACTGATGCAATTCTCTATCTATATAAAAGCCAAGTACGTCCAAGGATGGAGTACTGCTGCCATATCTGGGCAGGAGCTGCTAAAAACAGCCTATCCTCTCTTGACAGAGTACAAAATAGACTTCGTGGCTTAGTGGGGGATGCCCTTTTCTCTACCCTGCAACCTCTCTCCCACAGAAGAGACGTTGCGAGCCTATCCTTGTTTTATCGTTATTTCCATGGCAGGTGCTCGTCTGAACTCCAATCTCTGGTCCCCCCTCGCCAATCTTTCACGAAAAACACCCGTCTAGCCGAATCCACTGTGAAAAATTTCCCCCACTCTTTATCTGTGCCTAAATCAAAACGTGGATTCCATGAACAAAGCTTCTTTCTTAGACGTGCACGCCAGTGGAACTCTGTTCCGTCTGCCTGCTTCCCACCTGACTACAACTTGGATGTGTTCAAGTCCAACGTTAACAAATTCCTAATGAACCGCCCCCTTAAGTAAACACTTCATCAAATCTCCACACTAACGTAATGTACGTACTTGCAATAACCCTTATCCCTGAGTGGCCTTCGGGCCTTGATAAGTGGTGACCACTGTGTAAAAAATAAAATCGACTGTCTAAAATCCTCACCACATGTCCACTCCATCTCAGTCTATGTTTGATAGTGTGAGCTTCAATGCTTAGACATTGGGTCCGTTGAAGCACATCCACATCACTGACATACATTTGCCAACCCACACCTAAGATTCGCCGTAGGCACATCTGGTGAAACCGCTCGAGACGTCTCAAATGCTTCCTGTATGTTTTCCAAGTTTCACAGGCATAGAGAAGAGCAGAGAGAACGCATGCGGCATAAACCTTAATCTTAGTTGGCAGCAAGATCTCATGACGTCTCCACAGACGCCCGTCCAACTTTCCGAAGGCATCACTTGCCCTGTTGATCCGTAACGATACCTCATCATCCAGGGCACCAGACATACTCAGCGTGCTACCCAAGTATAAAAACTTAGTGACAACCGCTATCCTTGACCCACAGATATAAACTAATGGCTCATAGTATTGCATGCCCGGAGCAGGCAGATACATTAAGACAGTTTTTTTTTCAGATTGATAGTCAGGCCCAATGCGCTGCAGGCAACCGCAAAGGCGTCCTCAAGATGCTGCATATCAGCCACCGTATGAGCCACCAGATCACAGTCATCCCCATAGAGCAAGTCACGGATCGTGTTGGTGAGTACCTTTGTACTTGCATTGAAGCGCCTAATGTTGAACAACCCCCAGTAGTTCGGTAACGAATATAGACACCATCAGAGCAACCCCCAAATGCCATCCGAAAGACCATGGTGAAATATAACGCAAAAAGTGTGGGTGCTGGAATGTCTTCCTGCATAACATCACTTTTTACTGAGATAGGATCAGCAAGCTTTTCTCCAACGTTGATCACAGCCTTCATATCATCGTGGAAGAGCTTTAAGATGGTTATAAACTTGCCAGGACAGCCAAGCTTTTTCAGAATCTCTCACAAAGCATCCCTATTGACTGTATCAAAGGCCTTAGTTAAATCGATGAACACCTGATACATACCCTTTTGCTGTTCTCTGCAGTTCTCCTGTAGTTGTCTGGCTGTAAAAATCATATTCACTGTCCCTCAACATCTTCTGAAACCACACTGCGACTCAGGCAAAACATCGTCAGCAATGTGCTCCAGCATTCTGTCTATCATGATCTTACAGAGCACCTTACCGACTACTGACAACAAAGAGATGCCCCGATAGTTTCCACATTCATCTCTGGTACCTGTCCCCTTGTATGGCACCACCATCAATTCATCCCGCCAATCCTGCGGAACACACTCATCCCGTCAAGCAGTCTGCAACAAGTCTACCAAGCGTTGTATTATCTTGGGTCCAGAACATTTAAAGATCTCTGCATGCAAAAAAAAAAAAAATGCAGTTGTTTAGAGAGTGGATTGTCTCGGTGCAAAGTCTTTCCTCACTATTAAAAGCCTCAAGCACAGACATTGATATAAATTAGATACACTTTTTACCATCTCGTGTATCTCGATAGTAAAAAAGGCTGGCTCCAGTCTAAAACGACAAAACATTCAATGAAGTTGGAAAATATAGTTATGAACGTAAATGGCAATAAGGAAACTGGAACTTCCAGGGCCTGGCCCGGCAGGTGTCTCAAAGCTCCACAGCCTGGACCCAGTCGTCATGCTACTGCGAGAAAATATATGACAATGACCATCGGCTGTTAGAATGAGCGCACGCTGCTTGACTTGCCGTCAGCAATAACGTGTCCAGAGCGTAGATCTGCTCTTGTATCTAAGGAACTTCAACGTTATGATATGGACATAGTTGCTCTGTCTGAGACCAGGCTGGTTGATGAGGGACAGTTTTCTGAGTTGGCTGGGGTCTACACCATTTTCTGGAGTGGTAGAGCAGATGGATGTAAGAGGGAATCAGGCGTGGCTTTTGCTATAAAGTTATCAATTCTTTCTAGCCTAGAAGAACTTCCCTGTGGTGTGAGTGACCGGATCATGACTATGAGGTTACCTCTGGTAAATGGTTGTTATACAACTTTTGAGTGTCTATGCACCCACTATGGATGCAATAAAAGATGAAAAGGTTGCTTTCTATCTTGCTTTGTGCAGTGTAGTTAGACGCATTCGCTCTGTTGACAAGATCTTCATTATTGGAGATTTTAATGCTAGGGTGGGAAGATATTTTGAAACCTGGCATATGCTGGGTAAATACGGAGTGGGCAAGTGTAATAGCAATGGTCTGATGTTGTTGCAGTTTTGTTCAGAGATGAGTTTTAAAATCGGTAACACCATGTTTCAGCAGAAGGACAAATACAGGACGACGTGAATGCATCCTGGTTCCAAAAAATGGCACTTGATAGACTATGTGTTAGTCAGAAAACGTGAGATGAGGGATATCTGCAGAGTGCTGGACCGACCATCGGTTGGTCCATGCAAAGGTTAAGTGTGTTGTGAAGCCCAAGATGAGGGGACCTTGTGTGGTTATTCCAAATCGACTTGCCTGTTGCCTGTCTAAGGGCCAATATTGTGAGGAAGAAACTAATTAAGGAGATGGAAGATATTGACTGAAAATACTTGGCCTGCTTTTAAGGAGTCTCTCTATGAGGTATGTGAGAGAGTATTAGGTTATTGTGAGCGTAAACATCAGGATTGGTTCAATGAGAATGATACTGAAATTCAGAATCTGCTTGATTCAAAGGCCAGGGCATTGCATGCTTATCTCCGGGGTGGTTTGACGGATGGTGAGCAAGATCGATTGAGGGACAAGTTTAAGGCAATCAAGCATGCAGAGGAGGTTGAGAAACATGCAGGATGAATGGTGGAGGCAGAAAACTGAGGAGATACAGCTTGCCTCGGATTCGAACAACACCAAGGTCTTATACAGCCTACTGCGTGCGGTTTACGGACTATCCAGATCACCTACCACTCCTTTGTGCTCGAGGGATGGTGGGGATCTTCTTCGAGACCCTACCGACATTCTTCGTAGATAGAGGTAGCATTTCAATGACCACCTTAACAGGCCTTCTTACGTTGATCAGGAGTTTGTTAGGTCGATTCATAGCAATCCGGTCAAAGATATCTTGGCAGACGTTCCTTCTCTCCAGGAGGTTGAAACAGCTGTCCATAAGCTGAACAATGGAAATCTCCTGACCTGAATCGTTTGCATGCAGAGATATTTAAATGTTCTGGACCCAAGATGATGCAAAAGAAAGAAAAGAAAGATCACACACACACACACACACACACACACACACACACACACACACACACACACACACACACACACACACACACACACACACACACACACACACACACACACACACACACACACACACACACACACACACACACACACACACACACACACACACACACACACACACACACACACACACACACACACACACACACACACACACACACACACACACACACACACACACACACACACACACACACACACACACACACACACACACACACACACACACACACACACACACACACACACACACACACACACACACACACACACACACACACACACACACACACACACACACACACACACACACACACACACACACACACACACACACACACACACACACACACACACACACACACACACACACACACACACACACACACACACACACACACACACACACACACACACACACACACACACACACACACACACACACACACACACACACACACACAAATAGATGATTGAATAAATAAATAAAGAGTTTAAAAAAATTAAGAGGAGAGGATGGTCGGTATCTGCAAATGTTGGAATAAGGCAAGTGAGTATGTAAGTAAATGCCCGTAGTAAACTATAAGTAAACAGAATATAAATGTGTAGGTAGATGTATATATTTAATTGATAGGAATATTTAAACACTAAAACGGGGATTGCAGATGTAAAACTAGACAAATAAAGAAGAAATAAAGAATTACAATGAAAATTACAAAATGCTAAGAAAGTATGTAGAAAAAACGATAATGTTATAGAAAAATATATCTATCTGAAAGGTTAATCAGAAAAAAACCTGGGACTCCATTCTCAGAGACACTCCGCTCTAACCAGGTTCCATCCGGTTCTCGAGAACTCAACGGCTCGACTCTCCCAAACATCTTAACTCCCGGCCTTATATTATCTCACTTATGCAAATTAATGCGCGTTCGAACCTGCTGATTTGTCGCCTTCTCGTCTCCCATCGCTCGGGTTTCGAGTTCGCACATGCAGCCCACCTCCGTGACTGCAGTCACATTCAATTTTCACTACATGGCCCCCTGTTCTCATGATCATAAACTGGGTAGGGAAGTAGTATCCGTCTTTGCTAGACGGAGCTAGCGCTCTACACTCCTGCTAGACACTACAACTCTCGCTCTACACTCCTGCTAGACCCACAGCTAGCGCTCACTACTCTCCGACAAAGACAGGTACTACTTAGCAAAATGGGGCTATACGGCTAGACACAGAAATTAATTTTTAAATTTCTCATTTAAAAACGACTTTAATTGTATTCTCACCAAAATAACTATCGTTCAAAACGACACCTTTTTCTCCTTTTCAGCACGACACGATTTCATGTTAAATTCCGTATTTAAAAATAACTTTTAAATACATACAAGTCGTCCGAAACATAGTTTAAGTTCTTTTAACAGCGATGACTTTTTTCAAACGCAATAAAATCCTACTCGAATTGTATTTTCATTAAAAATGAAAGCCGTTTAAAAACGACACCTTTTCTTTTTAACACAACAGAACTTCATTTTAAATTCCTCATTGAAAAGCGAATTCAATGCATACAAGCCATTCGCACCGCATTTTAAGTTCTTTTTACAGCGATGACTTTTTTCAAACAATACAATCCGACCAGAACAGTACTTTTATAAAATAAATCCATCGTTTAAAAACGACACCCTTCTTTCTTGTCAACACAACAGGATTTCATTTTAAATTCCGCATTGAAATAGGATTTCTATACATACAAGTCATCTGAATCGCATTTCAAGTTCTTTTAACAACGATGAATTTTTTCAACCACAATAAAATCAGAATCGAACTGTACTTTTATAAAATAAATCCATCGTTTAAAAACGACACCCTTCTTCCTTGTCAACACAACAGGATTTCATTTTAAATTCCGCATTGAAATAGGATTTCTATACATACAAGTCATCCGAATCGCATTTAAAGTTCTTTTAACATGACTTTTTTCAAACACAATAAAATCAGAATCGAATTGTACTTTTATAAAATTAAAATCATTTTCGTTTAAAAAAACAACTTTTTTCTTTTTAACACAACAGAATCTCATTTTAAATTCCTCGGTGAAAAACGAATTTAAATGCACAAGTTGTCCAAATCGCATTTTAAGTTCTGTTAACATTGACGACTTTTTTTTCAACAAATATAAGCGAATTAATTCCAAATTCCACGTTTCTTTGACGACGATAGTTAAAGAAATCCAACGAATCCCACTAGGATTAACAAACAAAAAGACAAAAAAAGTCCGACTCACTTCATATCTTCAACCTTCGCAGTTTGACACGACTCATTCAATTCTCTCTTTGACAACGCTTTTCAATTTTCAACGCGACTTTTAATTTTCCAGGTTCGACACGAATCATTTAAAATTTCCCATTTCATCTAGGCCGCATTGGTTCCATATTTAACGCCGAAATAGCTCCTAATCGAAAAAAAAACCTGGGACTCCATTCTCAGCGACATTCTCCGCTCTAACCACGTTCCATCCGGTTCTCGAGAACTCAACAACTCGACTCTCCCAAACATCTTAACTCCCGGCCTTATATTATCTCATTTATGCAAATTAATGCGCATTAGAACCTGCTGATTCGTCGCCTTCTCGTCTCCCATCGCTCGGGTTTCGAGTTCGCACATGCAGCCCACCTGCGTGACTGCAGTCACATTCAATTGTCACTACATTTAATAGCTATGTAATTTCAAATTTACCATAATTAAATTTGGACTTATGTTTTCAGTAGGAGATCAATTCGTTTTTAGAGTTTATTATATTGCTACTGTGAGGGGAAGTAATTATAGTTATAGCTTCAATTATGCAGAGGCGACATGAAGAAATTAAAACTGTAAATTAAAATTTACATGTAAATTTAATTTTCAACAGAATACTCAAAAAAAACAAAAAAACAACCGGATTATTTTACTCCACTGGATTTTAAATTCTGAGAATTGTAACCTTCACCTTCACCGAGGTGCACGACTTATATGACCTTCATCTTCACCGAGGTTCACGACTTGACACAAAAAAACAACAACTTCTTAATCAACTGCTAACGCACGCGTCACTGTAACGTCCAATGGCAACAACAATAACCTTCTCACTCGACCAATCCCTCCTCTTGCGCATGCGCCCGGAGATTCCTGACAACCTCGAGACTTCCGCCTATAAAAACTCAAGTTTTGTTGTCGCGCATGCCTACACAAGGCACAAACACGTGGGCGTTTGTTTTGTTGGTAAGTACTACACTCCCCCCTGATCTGATGATCACATAGAGTACACTCCGGGGGTGGCCTCTTAGTTCGCTGGCTTCTGCGAAGGGTGGTATTTACAATCTCGGATTCAGGTTCTGGTTCTGGGTGTGGTTCTGGTTCTGGTTCTAATCCTGCCTGATCAGACGAACTACAACTACCACTCTCTTGCTCGGTGACCTCACTTATCAGCAGCTCATCATCTGATGATTCATCGCTCTCTGTAGTTGTGGGATGTATTTCACTAGCTGGGCGAAGATCGCGCACATGGCGTGGGGTTCCATCAACAAGGACCGACTGCTGGCTAACCACTCCAGATATTCGTCCTCGCTTGAACTTGGTGGTGCACTGGTTTCCAGGGGGTCTTACCCAAACTGGATCCCCTACCTTGTATTTTTCATGACTCTCCTCGTCGATTGGCTGGACAGTGTCAATGCCCTTTATCCTAACACGGTATGTGTGTATGGCATTGGCCGGTGCTGTTGTTAGTGTCTTCCCATCCTTTGGTGTGATGTTATACCAATACGTGGCCTCCGTAATGGTGCATTGCTTTCTGGCAGCAATTCTCTTGATGCTGCGATGGCTCCTCTTAGCAATGCCATTCCCTGATGGCACATGAGCACATCGCAGTCGTAGTCGGACACCCCACTCATTCAACAACTGCCGAACTTGGTGGCTACAAAACGCAGCATCGTTGTCCGTCAATATCTCATCCGGCGCACCTCGCTCAGAAAAGATAGATGACAGTTGGCGGACAACATTCGCTGAGTCCTGCCTGGTCATTTGCCGCCACACCGCAAAACGAGTGGGTCCACAGTCGATAAGGCTTAGAAAGGGCTTACCACTGTAATGGGTAATATCAATCGCTACTCGTTGCCACACATGCTCAACCTCCAATCGCCCCTTCTGCCATTGCTCAGGTGCAGGATTGATAGACTGGCATGCCTCACAGTGCTTGATGATCTGCCTGACATCTGCCCTTGTCACTGCCGGGTCCACACGCCTCGCAAAATACAGAGTTCTTTTGATACCTGGATGTCCACTCTGCACATGAATTCTTTGTATTTGGCATGAGCTAATCGCGCAAACTGCGCAAGATCGAGCAGCGAACTCCACGCCTGTCTTCACAGCTTCATACCATTTGTGAGGCACACGAGTTAGTTGGTCTGCACGATTACAGTGTAATGCTACGAGCGTTACACTCACCGACAGGTCATACTCCGATACCAGACTCTTCGGGGTGTTTAGCCTCCGCCGGATTAACATCTCGCTGGCTGCCTTAGTGCGAACTCTCGTTCGTCCCGAAAGAGTGTCGGACACCCAGTGGTAGACGCAGAGAGAATCCGTCTACAAGTGCAAATTCTTTGACTGCTATTGCAGTGCCAGATTTAAACCCTTCACAACAGCACCCAGTTCCGCCAGGTTGATGTCTTGAGCATCATTCACGGGTCGCAGCCAGCACGCATCTTCAATTACGTTTCCACGTTGCTCCAATAACACTCCCAATGCCAAAGAACGAGCGTCAACCCACACATTCACTGTGTCCCCATCGACACACCATTCTCCACGGGCAGGGTCCTCCTTGTCAACTCTCTCTAAAGTTTCTGTCGTCATCAGAGTTAGAAAAGCATCATCAGATACATCATCCCAACCTGTAGTTACTAAACTTGCCCTGCGTTTGATGACGCCCACAGCTGCTCGGAGCCAGCCACACGCTGGTAAGTGACCAATAAGTTTCCCACACAAGGAAAAAATAGTCAGCCGCGTAATAACATCAGGGATTTTGGAATCTCACTGCCACGCCTCCATCGTAAGGTACCGTCTTTCCCGAAGACGTCCAATCCTAATACCCGTGCTCCATCCCTCAGACGTTCGGGATCCTTGCACTCCAACCCGAATTGAGCTAACTTTTCTCTGACGTGCGACGCAGATTGTATATCTTCATTGACGTACACATCGTCAATATAGGCTGATGTTGCGTCCTCAATGGTTTTCCTGGGACAACACTGCATTTACAATGGTCTTCATGATTTGCGGTGCCACATTCAGCCCAAAGCCAAGTCAAGTAAGGCAGTATCTCTGACCCCGGAACCACACTGTCTGGAACGGCCACAATGTTTCATCCACTCGCACCTGCAAATAAGCCTTCCACAAGTCTACTATAGACACATTGGAGCCCTTCTGACGCCATTCTCTCAGCTTGCTGGCGTACACGTCAGCATCGGCAGTGTACGTCTCAATGTATCTATTGAGTTCACGATAGTCCAGCACCGGACGAACTTTTGATTTGTTATGCTGGACTACCGCCATTAAGGGAATCAGACCCTTGGGTGGTCCCAGCTTGTTGGAGTAGGGGATCAGCGATCCATCCTGGATCCATGCCTCAAGCTCCTTCTCGTATTCATTACGGGCCTTGTCGGGTATCGAGTACTCTGCAATGCTATTCTTGAGTTCGATTGGCGCCCTTCCTTCTGTCCACTTCACGATGCAGTCCATGCATTTTGGTGATGGTCGTAGTCCACCTTAAAATCAGGCCGATCAATGTGAACTGCAGCACACACTGGGGTTTCCAAAAACCGCACAGTCCCATCTCTTCCGATAACAACTCCCTCCAGTGCCTTAATAGCATCATATCACAACAGTACATCGAATCCCAGCAAATCCCCTCGCATTACTAGCACATTAATGTCTGCGGCCACACCAGAGTCTGTGTTGACTTTGACAGTTCCGGCTCCACAGCAAGCTTGCGTATTGCCACCTATTGTGGTTACTTTGATGTTCTATTTTGTCCAGTTTCGACACAACTTGGCACTCATGATGGTGTGTGAGCACCTGGAGTCGAGAAGAGCTAAACAAGGCACTTGGTCCATGTACACATTTATTGTCGGTTGCGCCTCAATTAAATCTTGTCCGGGGAACAGGGCGGCGCTGACGTCCTGCCCCCTGATGCATTTCCCGCACAATTTTGGGATAAATGTCCATAACTACCACATTGGAAACAGTACAACTTCTTGCGAAATGGCCTCGCTGGCCGCAGCAGAAACATCTCCCATTGGTCGTCGGTCTCAAACTGGGACTCTTTTCAGCATTAGTCTTGGCTGCCTGCGCCATCATTACAACCGGTTCCCTCAGGTCCTTCTCATCTCTGATAATGACTCGAGCGCGTTCCAACAAATGTTCCATGGGCGTTACAGATACGCTGGTGGAAGCCCTCAACAGTTGCTTAACATGGGTGGGAAGGCCGGCCACAAACGCATACGCCAGTGTCTGCTCTGACACTCCATTGCCAAATAGAACTGCAAGTTTCTTCAGCTCCGCGAAGAAGACGTCCACGGTTTCTCCTGGCATGAGCTTCCTAGAGGCAAATATTTCGTAGGCCGTACAGGGATCCATAGCAAATGCCTTGTATAAAGCATTTTTTATAGAGGTAACATCAGCCCTCTCCACGGCACTAAGTTGCTGATACACACTCAGGGCGCCTCCAGCCAATCTCAGGGGAATCACAGTATGCACCCCCTTTACTTCACAGAGGTTGCAGGTCAGCTCAACCCTTTCGACCCAGTCGACAACAGAAGTGGATCCGTCGAATTCGGGTATCAGTTTTAAATCAAACTTTGCCCCAGCCATAGTTGTCCAGAAAAAGAGACAAAACGAAATCGCCGAAATAGCTTATGACCTTCACCTTCACCGAGGTGCACGACTTATATGACCTTCACCTTCACCGAGGTGCACGACTTGACACAAAAAAACAACAAAGTCTTAATCAACTGCTAACGCACGCGTCACTGTAACGTCCAATGACAATAACAACAACCTTCTCACTCGACCTGCCTTTTATACCACTCTCTCAATCCTGCGCCCGGAGATTCCTGACAACCTCGAGACTTCCGCCTATAAAAACTCAAGTTTTGTTGTCGCGCATGCCTACACAAGGCACAAACACGTGGGCGTTTGTTTTGTTGGTAAGTACTACAAGAATTTGTGTGTTTTTTTAAAGAATTCTTTTTCGCTTTTCGGATTTACCATTGGAAAAGTCTTCATGCACGCTGGAATGTTATCCTCATTTTTTTGTTTTGCTTTTTTTCCTCCACTTTTTCTACATTTTCTTTACATTTTTTTTAACTGACATGGACATATATTTTTGCAATTTATGACTAACTATCATAAATTGCGGTTTCATTTAATGCTTCAACCATTAAGACATTAAGAGGAGATTACAGCTAGATAGATAGAAACCCACTTTGAGTCTGGCGTTGTCCGTTGTCGATGCAATTGCTCGATTCTATCTAGTTCTGGGTTCTAGCTTTATCGTGAAAAATGTATGTGAACGGATATATATATATATATATATATATATATATATATATATATATATGCTTTTATTTAATTTTAGGTAAAAAAAAAACATGATCATGACAAATACACCCATCATCGGACCTGTAAACATCACTTGAATCGGATTTGCCAATATTCTCCGGTAAGTGCACCTCAGATGATAAGCGATACGAAGCAAGGTAGCCTATTCTGCTTTTGAAAGGATGGGGCAATACTTGCTAGGTGGGTTTCCAGATCTTAAAGAAAATAGTTTAATTTAATCCCAGAGTTACAAATAGTTAAATTTTGTCAGGATGAATACAGAAAGTAATCGAGTTTTGTGTGTGTGTGTGTGTGTGTGTGTGTGTGTGTGTGTGTGTGTGCGTGCGTGCGTGCGTGCGTACATGTACTAATGAATCACGGTTTATCAAGGTCCGAAGGCAACTCGAGGATAAAGATTATTGAGTTTATCGATTGGACGGTGAGGCAACACGTTTATAATTAGAGACAATGATTGAAACTCGATAAAGTTTGATAAGAGGATTACGCGACAAGAATTTCGAAACATTATGCTTGAAAGCAGCTATGCTTTTATTAGTTTAGGAGCAGCACGGTCCTATTGTGTTCCACATACGGGTTGTTCTTGGAAAGAAACTTTGATCATGGAAATTTTGTTTAATTTTAGATACACAAAATAATTTTTATTCATCTTCCTCGTACTGTAGGAAGATGTGACAAAAGGGTTGGAAACTGAGATAGAAGAGCCAGACCCCAGAAAGAGGATAAGTCTGGCCTGCATAAAAATAGTAGGGGCGTCTTAGGCGTTTAGCAATAAACTAACCCCTATTTCAAAGAGAGAAATCAGAGCCTGGAAGGTTGGACCACCTAGAGTTGCACAGGATCACGAACATACCGCGGTGAACAGAAGAAAAAAGACTATTTTAAAAATGACCTAGATTCTGATGATTTTGATAGTGAGGGAAAAATCGCTTGTTTGCGATTCATTGAGGAAGTAAATAAATTTACTTTCAGTGGTTGTTTAAAGTTTATATTTTAATATTAAAATAAAGAGTTACCGCCCCTGAAAGTTGGTTTCGACCTTGGGTTATATTTTCAAACACCTGTGGCTGATCGATTGAAACGTCCTATTGTTCTTTTCAGTGTCATCGATTTAATTTAGTTGCGTCCTCGATCTGTATAAGAAACTATGTCTGTCGACCGGTCACACTTCGGTTTGAAGTGACATTTTTTCATTACTAAATATGCAGATCGAATGGATGCACCTGTTACAAGTATGTTTTAAATTAGTTTAAAAGTTTAAAATAGCATTTTTATTAGTTTGTCACGCATGTTTTCAATAGCGTTATTTGTCGCTCTGTTACGCTTCAGTTTAAAAGGATATTTTTGCTGCGCTGTTTGTTACAGAGTGCGGACGCACGTATGGCGGAAAATATATGCAAATAACAAGCTGTGTGCGAAGTGACATCACGGTAAGGAAAAAGGAAAAGACTGTAAAAAGAAGAGAGAGGACATTCGAGAGGACAGAGGGCAGAAGGAAGAAGCACGATCACGTTTTATTCGAAAACGTACCCGGAAATAAATGTCATTGTTACAAAAAAAAAAAAGGTAGTAGAGTTATTACTTGTCCTATGTTCCTTGCGACTTACTCTGCTACAACGTGTTGGGTCCCGGTTGTCTACATGTTAACGCGTGTGTAAACATGTGTAACGCTACATGTTACGGTAAAGTTTTAAATAGCATTTTTATCGTTTACATTTAACATGACATTTTATGGGTTTGTCACGAATAAGTATTGAATAAAATTTTTACAGTCGGTCTAAATAGCGTTTTTGTTGATCTGCATGTTTAAACTTAAAATAGCATTTTCGTCGTTAAACGCGCAGTTTGAATGGCCGTATCTTAATATTATGTTTTCTTCTTCGTTTTTTCTATTGTCATTTTGTTTGGCCAACTTTGACACATGATTGTTTACACCTATTTAATGTCACCAATCATTACATGACACGTCACAAGGACGGACGGATTAATTAGTCACTTTCCTTCCATTCGATTATCCAATAGTCAATAATTCATCAAACGAATAAACGACGGAATTTTTAGATCAGAGAAAACAAATATGTCCACTTTTCTTAAGCGGTAATGCCGGTGAAGCAGTGATGGTTACTTATGTGATTAAATCGAAATAAATATATATTATACAACCCTTTCCCTTTGTGTCTTTCCTCCATATTATCACCATCCCAACCATATTATAGTATCACCCTATTTGATATATCCCCTATTCTTTATAATTCCAAATTTCTCCCGTCCCCAGTACAGCTTAAATTCACATAGCTTAGTTCAACCCTAAGATACGCCGCACACCCTTCGTCTATCATTCCCCTATATATTAGATATTAGGTTGGTGCAAAAATAATGTTGTTTTTTGACGTTCAACTTCAAAAGATCATAACTCCTTTCATAATAAACTTTATTAAACGATGTAAGAACAATTAGAATCGACATATTTTTGCCAACGAGAACAAGTTTATTTATCCCATTAGCATAGAAATCCTGTGTTCTGGAAGCAATGAAATCATTGAAGGCCGATTCGTCATCATCTCGGCTTTTGAAGCATCTTTGTGCAGGAAGTTGTCGAGATGCTTGAAAAAGTGATAATCGGTGGCGCGAGAGGTCCGGTGAATATGGAGTATGAGGCAGAGTCTCGTAGCCCAATTCATTCAGCTTTTGCAGGGCCAGTTGAGCAACATGCAGGCGAGTGTTGTCATGGAGGAGAATTTGTCCCTTCATATTGACCAATTTCGGGCACATGTGTTGGAGCCTCTGGTGCATTTCGTCAATTTGTAGGAAGTACTTTTCCGCCATAATCGTTTCACCCGGATTAAAGAAGCTATAAGGGATAAGATCTCATCCCAGCTGTGCTATTAAAAAGTACTCAGCCGAAGTAGCTCCAGTTCTCTCCAAACTCTACAACAAATGCCTTAATGAATCTTGCTTTCCGGGCTGTTGGATAACTGCTTCTCTGGTACCAGTATTCAAGAATTCTGGCGAAAGAACTGACCCATTAAATTATCGCCCCATTAGCCTCCTCCCACTTTTTGCCAAAATATTTGAGACCTTAATTAACCATGCTCTAGTCCATCACCTTACAGATGCTAAACTTCTGACTGACAAACAATATGGATTTAGAAAAGCCCGTTCCACAGCAGACACCCTAACTGTAATCTCTGGACGTATATACCATTCACTGGACAAAGCGGAGGGCAGAGCGGTAGCTAAGGCCTTTGACAGGGTATGGTATGAGGGTCGCCTCAGGAAAATTAGATCATACGGTATCACTGGTAGAATACTTAACATAATTAAATCCTTCTTAGATAAGAGAAAAATCCAGGTTGTCCTCGATGGTCGTATATCTAAACAATATGATATAAATGCGGGAGTGCTCCAGGGATCTATCCTTGGACCTCTACTGTTCCTGATATTCATAAATGACCTCCCCGACAAAATTGCCTCTGAGATGGGTATATATACTGATGACAGCACACTCTATAACAGGCACGACAGGAAAACAAATAAATAAAGAAATGACAGAAACACTAGAGGATGACCTCCAATCAGTAGTGGAATGGGGACAAAAATGGATGGTCGCATTCAATGCCGCCAAGACTAAACTAGTTTCATTCAATAATTACATGAAACCTTCTCTACCACCTATAGCAATGGCCAACGACTCTTCATCTGAGAGTACATCTTTCAAACGCCTTGGCCTAACGTTCACAGGAAACATGAGTTGGAACAATTACATTGAAGGCATTGCCAGGGCGCTGCAAGGAAGGTGGGCTCTCTCTACCTTGCTAGAAAACTACTAACACCCGAAAGTATTCTGTACCTCTATAAGGTCACCATTCGCCCATGTATGGAGTATTGCTGTCATATTTGGGCTGGTGCATCTGCTACTAGTCTCTCGCTCCTTGACAAGGTTCAAAAGAGAGTCGCCAATCTGATAGGCCCTGAACTGGCATCTAAGTCCCATCGACGAAACATTGCATCCCTCTGCCTGTTCTACAAGTATTTTAATGGTGAATGCTCTGACGAACTGCAAGCACTTGTGCCCCCACGATGTGAACACCCTCGACAAACCCGAAAGGCTGCTAAATCACATCCCCACACCGTAGAGATCCCTAGATATAAAAGATCTTTCTACTCCAGTAGTTTCTTCCCCAGAACCGCTAGACTTTGGAATTCCATTCCAGGTCCCTGCTTTCCCAACTGTACTGACGTGCAGAAGTTCAAGGGCAACGTGAACCGACATCTTGCTGCCCAAATCCCCAGTAGTTGTTGCCCCTGATAGTAGCCCCCTACACCAAAGTGGCAATGTGCCTTGTTTGGGGTGAAAATGTAATAAAAAATAAAGATTGGCCGCAGACCACAAAACAGTCACCATAACCTTTATTGGTGCAATTTCGGCTTCGGGAAGTGTTGTGGACCTTCTCCAGCATCAAACCACTGTGCCAAATGTCGCCGGTTGTTGTAAGGGATACACTTCTCATCACATATCACAATCCATTCGAGAAATGGGTCGTTTTTGTTGCGCAGAAGGAGCGTAGAAGACACCTCAAAACGACGATCTTTTTTATTATCGTTCACTTCATGCGGCACTCATTTATCTAACTTTTTGGACTTCCCTATTTGTTTCAAATGGCGAGAACGACTGTTGAATGATCGACATCGAGTTCAACAGCAAGTTCTCGTGCAGTTTTTCAATTAAGGCTTTTAAATGTTCGTTATCAACCGCAGTCGGCCATCTGCGGCTGTCTTCATCTTCAAGGCTCTCGTCACCATTGCGAAATTTCTTGAATCACCGTTGGGCCAAAGGAATCATTGATATCACAAGCTGTTTCGGCAGCTTTTCGGCCTAGTTTGAACCGGAATAAGAAAATCGTGCGGGTTTGAATTTTGTCCATGCTGTCGAAAAGCCTGTAAAAAAAAATGAATGAAGAGATTGAGAACGGTAACGAATAACAGGATTCAATAGAGCAAATGGCTCTAATATATATTTATATATATCACTGAATTACTGAGTACGGCATAATCACGTTGACACACTGGCTCTCGTCAAATCACCGAAGTTAAGCAACGTTGAGTCTGGCTAGTACCAGAAGGGTGACCATTTGAGAATTCTGGGCACTGTATGTGCTTTCTGCTTATCTCGACATTGTTTCCAGTTGTCCTTAACTTCCACTTGCCACTGGTATTCAACAATGTCGACTCAGGAGAGGTGTGGTTGAATTGCGCAACTCTTGCCACAAAAATTTCACACGTAGGCACCCTTACCGTGGGTATCCAAAGTCTGTCAAGACTGAAGGAAGCCTTTAATATCACTGAATTAATACAGAAATCATATATAAAAATATGTGAAAAATTCATGTATGAGCGTGACACTTGTGACGTAAAGAAAATAGTTTTTTTTTTTAAATAACACAAATATTTCTATGAAAGTATATTAAAATGAAAAATCACGGACGGATCACTCAAACATGAAAAAAAAAATCCTCCCTAACTTTATAGTTGCCTATTTTTTCGAATAATCGCTCAAAAATAGCAGCAAAAACGCACATGGACCTACCGATGAGAAATACAAGAATGAAAAACCCATATTGGAATTCTTCAACCAAGTTATAGAAACTTAAAATCTAAAAAAAAAAAAAAAAAAAATAATTAATAAAACCTGAAGCAAAAAAAAAAAAAAATAAAACATAAATAAATAAAATAAAATAAAACTAATATTGAAACAGATAAGTAAATGTGTGAAAAAATTCATCGTCTCACACACCTATTTTGTATCTAGAAATGTAAACAAAAAATAAAAAAGACGGAAAGAAAGAAGGAAAAGAGACGGATAGAGAGTAGTAGTATTAGTAGTATTAGTAGTAGTAGTAGTCTTGGCTTTACTACAATTGTTCTTATGTTTGTCAACGGGTTAAAGTTGTTTAGTTGTAAGAAAATAGCGACAGTATAGTTGTAATAAAGAATAGTTGCAAAACGCCCCCACTCTTCCCATGTTGAATAATAATTCGAAATAATAACGTTAATATTTCAGTGCGCAGGTCAAAATCTGCAAAAGAAGCGATTTGTGTTTATTTGTTTACGTTGTTATAGGTTAATGTTTATGCGCGCATGCGCAATGGATGTCGTAAACTGGAAAGTGGGTTACATCACTCGTTACAAGATCACTGATTTTTATAATTATATATATATTATTATACATATATATTTGGTAAAACTGGTAATTAGTAATTCTGTAAGGTCTGGCGGGGCTGTTGGATCGTAAACATGCGAAACATATGTAACCAAATAGATAAAACGATAATAAAAAAATAAAACATATATATATATATATATATATATATATATATATATATTAATACAGACATATATGTGTATGTAATGTTTTTAAGAACTTTCTTGTCTAATAGAAAATTATGATGCAACTGCTTAGAGTAGAATATGTTAATATTGTCGGAATTCTAAAATCCTTAAAGCGTTATTATTAATCTACACAATCAAAATCTTCTATGACCGAGGAGGAAACATTTACACACACATTGATGGAGTGTCCATGGGTTTCGTTCTCGGATCCATCTTCAGTAATTTTTTACATGTCTAATATTGAAAATAAAATATTTAATACAGTCACTAAACCTCTCTGTTTCGCCAGGTTCTTGAACGACATTGTTATTATAGCTGACAACGATACAGAAGAAAAGAACTATAAAGCATCTTTCCAACAAACTCTGTACTCCCATTAAGCTATCGATTAAAAACCAACAACAAAATTCCGTTTCTAGATGTACTTATTGACTCCAACAACGATGAATTCATGACCTCTATTAATTTCTTATATATTGAACTGCAGAAGCGAATTACGATACTGCTATAAAATCGCAGTTGTAAAATAAAAGGAGCAATTTTATAAATAGGACTTAATTGATCTCCACAACAGGAAACTATTACATCAACTGGCAGAAAGCCAGTTGATGTAAGCTGCTAACAAGAATGAAAGCTTATTATTGCAAAGACAGGAGATGCCTACTGACCTTAGTCCTGTAAAGACTAAGGTTGTAGGTAAAAAAAAAACAGTGGGCAGGAAGAAAGTTCCACTAACTTGCAGTCCTTGGAAAAAAGCTACAGGAATAGGAAGTTTTAATTAAAAAGTGTGAAAATTAAAAAAAAATTAAATTGTCAGTAAAGGTCGAACGACAACATTACGAATATAAGAATAAAACCGCTAAAAAAATTTAAAGAGTATTATATCTAAAAGTGGACCAATTTTAGCTGTTTCACTTTTGAAAAAGCCCGCATCCTCCATTTTAAAATATATATATATATATATATATTAATATATATATATATATATATATATATATATATATATATATATATATATATATATATATATATATATATATATATATATATATATATATATATAAGGCCGGTCGACATTGCCCGGTCGTAAAATACGTTTAACTAGTATATGTTGATTAATGCAGATTTCATATTTATTATTATTATATTATATTGGACCCAATATATAGTAATGATTTAAAAAGTAAAAAAAAAAAAAAATTTAATGACACCACCGAGAATCGAAACCAAAACCTTTAGCTTACGATTTACTTTTTCCTTTGACGTTAATGCCGGATCTCTGAAGACATGTTTGTTGAAATGCTAAAATTTAAATCATGAACCAATAGCTATTAGGTTATGCATGCATATTCGCAATGTTGTCGTTCGACCGTCACTGACAAATTTTATTTTTTTAATTTTCACATTTTTTGCCCCGATTTCCCCGGCTGAAACACAAATATGAAATTTCGCATGGGTTCGAATAACCTATATATGAAGTTTCTTGTCCGTAGCCTAAAACTGAGAGTGAAGTTGTGTAGGAAATTTTTTTAAAATAAATATATATACGCATACATAAATATATATGGAAAGAAGATCGTGTTTACTAAACCCTGTGTATCGCTTTATTGCAGTTCAATATCTTTTAATTTTGAAATTGGTATGAAACGCCCCTCGTACAAACACACACACATACACACAAACACGCACATATATATATATATATATATATATATGTATATATGCATATATATGTGTGTGTGTGTGTGATATATGTGTGATATATATATATATATATATATATATATATATATATATATATATATATATATATATATATATAAAATTACAATAAAATATCAAATAAAATAGAATTACACTTTGTCTCGGCAGCCGTATCAAACGTTATTGGATTTTTTCCACCTTTTCCGTGTACATATTTGTGAATCATTCCACAGATTTCAGCCTTTTGGATTATTTTTGACCATCTTCCAATTACGCGATTTCCTTGGATTTTACTTGTGCGAATGGAAATTTAATTAACTTTCTTGGATTTACATTTTTGGATTTTACCGTCATTGGATACCTTACCTTTCAGCAGACTATCCATTCACGTGAAATCACCTTTTTCTTCACCATATTCCCTCTGCTTCACTTTTTGTTATCAATTAAGATCTTTGCAGTTTCATCAAAATACTTTTGTATGCAAAATCCGATCCCGCATTTTGCTAATTCCTACCCTCTGATGAGAAGGAAAGTATTTCTTCGAAACTCCGCGAATTAAGGACTATCCACTTATTAAGTGTTTCCTTTTCAGATTAAATATGTTTTTAACTCTTTTTCAAAGTGTTTTTAACATGTTTTATTAACTATTTGCTCTTATATATATATATATATATATATATATATATATATATATATATATATATATATATATATATATATATATAAAGGATTGGAAGAATTCTTTATATGGAGACTTATGGGATAATAAAAAGTTCCACATTTTAAAGGGGAGCTTATATATTAAAGGAAACCGAAAAATCGACAATATAAAAATATTAGTATTTCTTTTATTTTTTCTTGAAATTAATTATATATCTTGAATCCATACCTCCGTAACGTATCATGGCAACCCCGGCGAACCAAGCGCAAGAGCGATTCAAACAATTGCACTTAAAGGGACAGAATCTTAAAAAGATCTCTCAGTTGGAATGTATGATAAGGCTAGTGAATGTGTGCGTTTCAGTAGGATTACCCACTCAAGCTTGAACAAACATAAGATGCGCGTGTGTTGGTGTGTCGCATAAACTCATCGTAACTGTTGTACTCCTAACATCATTAAAAATAGAAATATTTTTTTACGACGTTTTTACTGTTCCTAACACTTCGCTAATAGAATCGGTTTGTGATTGCTCTTTACACAGACTGTTATTCTATAATCCTCCTTTAACAGAGGGCCGATCCTACTTAATATAAATCTGAATATTCTAGTTATCTCATACGAGTGGTAATGAATAAAAACAGCTGTATTTTAAGCAACAGTTGTTTTTTTTTTATATTATTATTATTGTGTCTCATTAGATTTTGAGAAGTCCAATTAAACTGTACATTGTTATCTCGTAATTTTATCTTGTTAGGTCGTCAAGTGCGATGTTATCGGCCTAAAGTGCACATGACCATAGGAAAGCACTTGCATTAACATGAATGATGAATATGGCGGTTAGGGTCAAGATCTCTTTCTCACCAGTCTGTCCTATTTAATGTGTCTTTCTTTACCCGTCTCTCTCTTTCTCTCTCTCCTCTTATCTTCTCTTTCCTCTGTATCCCCCTCTCTTTCAATTTCCTCTTTATTTTAATTATATGCCATTCTCCTCCTTTAGCTATATTTATTATTTTGAAATTCCGAATAAAATCCATGTGCTAATTATTATGTGGAAGTCTTCAAATGTTAAATGTCCAGGTTGCATACGGCGTTCGCATTAAAAAAAAAAAATCTTGTTCACTCCAAACTGTGAATATTGCGACATGGACATAAAGGACTACTATTTAGGACCGTGTTTACAGAAGACTGTAATTAGTATTCTTGGGCAGCATTTTTTCTCTTACGCATGTTTCATTGAACAGTAGGGATAATTTTAGCCGTCTCACATTGTAACCTGTGCCTCCCAATTATGGAAGCTCTACTCATTCGTATAAACAAACCGACCATCAATCAGGCTCAATATATGTGTGTGGGGGGCATGCTTAAGTGTTTTAAACGATTTTAATCGACTTTTTTAAAATAAATTCTCTAAACAAAATTTTTTAATTCATCACTTACCTGAAGACGACTCATGGAAGTCGAAAATGTTGGCAAATTTTTATTTTACACCCGAACAGAACGTTCGAACATTGGCTCGCTAAATGGAAAAACGGATCGCAAAGGAAACAAAGAAAACATGCATAGAAGAGTACGTAAGGAGATAAACAAGATGTCTGTGCACATTACATTTGAACTTGTACTGGTTAGTACAGCCAGAAAATCAGAAAGGGAAATCCAAAGTCTCGCAGCCCATAAGAAAAAGCTATTAGAGATTTTCCAGTATCTAGGAACCTCTAAAGTGAAGGAGTGGGATTTTGTTACTACACCGGGTTGTTTCCTTTTTAAAACTAATTAGCCGCAACTTATCAAGGTCCAAAGACACTCGAGGATAAGGATTATTGTGATTTGCATTTGAATATTGAACAATACTTAGAGAAAATCGAAAAGGATGGTTAGGATGGAGATGATGTGATTACTTACAATAACGACCCAACGATTATTTGTTGGCATTAGACTTAAAAACGATCATGTTGTAGTCAGTAGAGTAGCAGTTCCGTAGTATGCGTTCCAGGGATGTGAACTTCATAGAAAGAAACTTCGGTTATGGAAAAACCGTTTGGCTTTAGGCCCACAAAAGAACAAAGCAACGTTCTTTATAGTGCTGTCAGCTAAACGAGTTCTTGTTGTGAATGGTTCATAAGGAAAACGAGAGATTGTCATTGCTCGCACTCAAGTAATATACATCTCTCTCTCTCTCTCTCTCTCTCTCTCTCTCTATATATATATATATATATATATATATATATATATATATATATATATATATATATACATGGTTTGGATCTCATTACTATATATTAGGTTCAATGTAATAATCGATAGAGAATTGGCTCTATAATAATAAATACGTAATCTGTATCAATTAAAATATCATATTAAAGCGTCTCCTACGACCGAGCAACGCTGGGCTACCAGGAAATGGAAATAGAGTAGAGAAAGACTAGCACCATCCGAAGGTGTGCTTTTTTTTACATGGAGGTCACCACTTATCAAGACCCACTCAGGGATAAGGGTTATTGCATGTACAGTAATCAATGAGATAGTATTGTAGTAATCATTAGTATTGGATATTTGATAGAGTGTCTTACTTAAGGGGCGGTTTGTCAGGAATTTGTTTACGTTGGACTTGAAGACATCCAAATTGTAGTCAGGTGGGAAACAGGCAAACGGAAAAGAGTTCCACAGTCGCGCACTTCTGAGAAAGAAACGTATACTAATGACGTAACGTGTAATGTGGTTACTGAGACACCAGCTCAGTGATCGTTGATGGCGAACGTTAGGTAGAATTTAATTATTTAAGGGGGCAAGACACCAAAAACTTGTTTACATTGGACGTGAAGACGATTATGTTGTAGTCAGCTGGAAAGCACGCGATCGAAACTGAGTTCCATAGGCGGGCAGTTCAAGCAAAGAAGCTTTGTTTATGGAATTTTCGTTTAGATTTAAATACAGATAAAGAGTCTAAGGGAAATTGGTGACAGTGATTGTAGGAGAATACTTATGTATCTTATATTTATGGTCTTCCTTTAGCCTTAAGAGACAATGGATAACAACTTTTGAGATGTCTGCGCGTGTGATTGTGAAGCAATGGTTGCACAATGTCTAACCACACCTATTTTGAGTCTGCACTACTTTATTCCAGTGGCGAGGAGTAGTCCAGGATGACTGGAAAGAATGCCGAGATAAGTGGGAAGCACATGCAGCACTGATATTCTCAAATCGTTAACCATTTAGTACTGACCAGACTCAACGTTGCTTAACTTCAGTAATTTAACGGGGACCAATGTGTCAGCGTGATTATGTCGTATCTCCTATAGAAACCAATTATTATCCCCAGAAACGAGCCCTTGATCTCTGAGAACATGCTGAAGTAAAATGAAAGCATGAGTAAATTAGTTGACACGAAAGCCGACATAATAGGAGGAAAGGGAAAGGTTAACCTATTTTCAATTGCGTTTCTTTTCCCTCCTCCTTCATTAAAAAGCGGTTATAGTCAGCTAACGTCTTTCCTAATTTTCTGCGGAACGATGCCGGAATACCCAACTTCCACCCCAACCATTACTTAACTGTTATCTCAGTGAAAGCCTTATACTAAATAATCCTTATTACCGAGTAGTCTCCATACCTTGATAAGCGGTGACCACCCCCTTGTAAAAAAAAATAACGGAACTTATTTACGAAAACATATATAAAACTTGATCGACCAACAAAAATACTATTTATAATCACCGGCGGGCAGATCAATGAAGATATTATTTCAACCTTATGAATGACAAATTGAAGAAAATTTATTTCAAAGATAACATCCCAACCAACTGACGTAGTATTTGGACGATTTGTAGTTGAAAAATACAGCAAATCATAAAAAAAAATCATATTTTTTGTCAGGGGAGATAAATACGCTTTTATGAAATATTTAAAAATAAACGATAGTTAGATTTTCATTTCGCCTATCTTCTATGTAATTATATTATCACGTAAAGTATTTCATATAAATACGTATCTGCGAATTCGGTCATCTATAACTGTGCTCTATAACTTGATTGCATCTGTCAACAAGCGTATAAATGCCTCGCCTGTAAAATTCTTTAGGTTTTGATATGAAATATGAATCTAACTCACGTTCAGTCTCCTCTCGTGATGTTAACCTTAGGCCATCTATTACGTTGAGAAGAACGTTCTTGCAGAATTTTTAATTTTGTTTTTTTGAATGATGTATTTTCAAATAAGTTTTCGTTATAATACCTTTACTTCATATAACATGTTAAAGAGCAGGTTTCGCTCATACAACTCGTTTTAATTTCAATCGTTTTAAAACAATTTTTTTTTCAGAAAGTTTCGAAAAAAAAAACAAATTCGCACAATTTTCTTATTTCAATTCAAACTAAGTCGAAAAGCTGCTGAGACAGTTCGCGATATCAACGAAGCGTTGGTTCCAGGAACCGCTACTAACCACACAGTACAATGGTGGTTCAAGAAATTTCGTTGCGGCGACGGGAGTCTTGAAGATGGTGAGCGTAGTGGTCGGCCATCGGATGTTGACAACAATCAATTAAGAGCCTTAGTCGAAACCAATGCACGCACAACTCTTTGAGAACTTGCTTGTGAATTAGACATAACGTATACGACGATTTCTAATCACTTGAGAGAGATTGGAAAGACACAAAATAATTTGATAAATGGGCTCCTTACGAAATGAACAACGACCAAAAGAAACGCAGCAAAAACGATTATTTCTCGACCGGGTTGTGACTTGCGAGGAAAGGTAGGCTCTTTACGACAATCGGCGACGCTCAGCTCAATGGTTAGACGCTGACGAAGCTTCCTAAAACTTCCCAAAGCCAGAGTTGTATCAAAAGAAGGTCATGCTGACAGTTTGGTGGTCTCATCCATTTTTTGAATGTAGGCAAAACCATTACGGCGGAAAAGTAGTCAACAAATGGATGAATCTTCAGCAAAAACACCTCGCATTAGAAAACAGAAAAGGCTGAATTCTCCTCTACGACAATGCCCAATCATACGTTGCTAAACCGACCCTTTAGAAGTTGAACAAAATGGGCTACGAAACTCTGCCTCGTCAGCCATACTCTCCAGGCATCTCACCTTCCGACTACCACTTTTTCAAGCATTTCGACAACTTTCTACGTGAGAAATGCTTCAAAAACCTAAGCGATATCTTAAAAGCCTTCAACGATATCATCGCCACCAGAACGCAAGATTTTTACGTTACTGGCATAAATACACTTGTTTTGCGTTGACAAAGCTGTCTTGATTCTTGAGGTATTTGTTTCGATCAATAAATTTTTGTTTGAGTCGAGATATGTTCATCTGAATTCAAAAGTTAAAAACCACAAAAGCTTTCTTGTTAACCTGATAAACTGTTTTGTAATCTTCAAAATATGTGATAATTCTAGGGAGCTAGGTCAGGAGAATACGCAGGATGGGGCATGATTCCTCCACCAAATTGTCCTAGATTTTTGGTCAGTGGTGATGTGTGATGACGAAGTCATCATGATTGAAGATAACTCTCCTTATGAAGTCGTTTCCGAATTAAATCGGGCGAAAATATTGTAGAAAAATATGAATGATGCTTTAACAATCTGAATAGAAAAAAATGTACATTAATCATGGTGATAGGTTTAAGCTATAATCATATGCATAAAATAAAGTACAATGGCTTAACACAGCCCTTTTACAAACTGGAAAAAGCTTTTGCACCGACCTGTTGCTCACATAACTGCAACCATAAGAACCATAATATAAAAATAAACTAAAATAATAGACAAATATAAACGACCAAATTATATATATATATATATATATATATATATATATATGTATATATATATATATATATTGGTCGTTTATATTTGTCTATTATTTGAGCTGATATATACAAAGTAGCGCCAAAAAGAAAGTCCGCACTTGTCATTTTTTTCAGAAACCGCAAATTTAAGCTAAATTGAATGTAACTGCTTAAACAACATATACCTAATTTGATTCGCCTTTTATTCCTCTATAATTTTACCTGTTCATATATGACTTTTAATTGGAGTATCTTAGTGTTCACGTCAATTAAAAAATGAACTTCAAATCAAGAAGGCAAAAAGAAACTCCACAGCAACAAATGAGCTTAAAACTAGTTTAAAATATCCACCTTTTAGACAACAAAGCATCCATAATTGTAATTATTCTTGTTCCAGGTTATATTTAGTTCATATGTCTCGACTTTCGTTAGGAGCTCATTAATCTCCACCTTTTTAGTTTAACCAATCGAGAAAATAGCCTCAGATTGGAATGTGATAAGAAAACGATACGAATGACTGTGAAAAGTACGAAAACACCGGCAGTGTTCGTGATGCCCTTAAATCTGGTCGTCCTAGAATTACTTCTGACAGGAGAGAGAATGCTATCAAGGTCTGCAGCCTCAGAAACAGATTTGAAACGGCCCCCAAATCCAACAACAGTTTAATCTTGTTAAAAAGTGCACTCTTTTTACAGTTCAGAACAGATTAAAGGAATTTAATTTGCAAGACGCAAAACGCTGTCTGGACTTCGTCAAATGCAATGAAGATTATGACTTCATATTATTTGAAGGTGATATTTAGCGACGAAAGCAAGTTCAATAAGCTAGGCAGTGATGGTAGGCAGTACGTCAGTCGAAGGAAGGACGAATAATTTAATCCTAGGTAAGATGGTGGAGGTTCAGTTTTGGTGTGGGATGTTATTAGTGCCCACTGTCCAGAGCCTATAGTTCATTTGCAAAGTCGGATTAATTCGACCAAGTACATTAATATGTTGACTTGCCATTTTCTACCCTACTTTGGCCGGAATTTGGATGATAATCTCATCTTCATGGCAATGTCAAGAGATTCTTTGAAGAGTATGATATTCCGTGTTTGGATTAGTCTACACAATTTTCAGACCTTAATACTATCGAAAACGTATGGCATTACATCAAGCAACAGCTACGTAAT
The DNA here is from genome assembly GCF_053919585.1 of Euprymna scolopes. Taxonomy (NCBI): domain Eukaryota; kingdom Metazoa; phylum Mollusca; class Cephalopoda; order Sepiida; family Sepiolidae; genus Euprymna; species Euprymna scolopes. The sequence continues at coordinate 136,244,620 of NC_136491.1, read as the reverse complement.
GATAAATTTTAAAATCTGAAAGAACTTCTGACAACAAAATTGAAGAGAAATGGGATGCCCTTTCACCTGATTATAGCCGCGGACTTATTCAAGGGATACTCAAAAACTTGCAGATTGTCAAATTGCAGAAGGGCTATGCTACTAAATATTAACTAGTTCATTGTGTTCCTGTTGTATTTGCGTTGCATTAAAGTTCTAAAGTTAAATTAAATTTTCCATTGTGCGGAGTTTCTTTTTGCCTTCTCCATTTCAAGTTAATTTTTTAAATTGACGTGAATATTAGGATACTTCAATTAAAAGTCAAATATTGAAAATCCATGGATTAAGGAAATTAACATAACTTCCCTCTATATATTCCTTGTGTCAAACAATAAATTCTTAACTCGAATATATGTGTTTATATTTTGATTTTCAGAATTTAACTTTAACCACTAAACTTATATATTGCTCTATTTTTAAATATTGAGTTTTACCTTTTTTGGCTAGGATCACCCTGAAAGTATTACCTCATATTTAACAGGAACAGGATATTTCACATGATCTTTAATCTGTGACTTACCTCGCTTATATATATATATATATATATATATATATATATATATATGTATGTATGTATGTATGTGTGTGTGTGACTGTGTGTGTGTGTGTGTGTGTGTGTGTGTACTAGCAAAAGTACCCGTCGTTGACTGGGTTCAAAAACAGCCTACAGAAAATGGACTCTGATTTATGAAAGTATGATAGGTTATGAAAAGGAAGGGATGTAAAGAGATAGGTTCGAATTTGGGGGTATCAAAACCAAAGCAAAATATGATGAAAGTAAAAATAAAATAGATAAACCCCATAATTTATTATACCATACCTGTTCCCACTGAAACAATTATCACAATATTCTGTGGATCTATATTAAAAAACCTTGTTAAATTTTGTGACATATTTCCATTCTATCGAGGTCAGGCGCGAACGAACACCTGATAATTGTATTATACCATATTTCTTCAAGCTGAAAAATAATTATCAAAGTGTACTTATGAAAAGTCTTTCTTAAAGTTTGTGCCTATTTCCATTCTATGGAGGCCAGGCGCGCACGAAGACCCCACAATTTTATTATACCATCCGTATTTAAATTAAAACATACTTATCAAAGTATTCTTATGTACATCTATATCAAAAAGACTTATAAACGTTTTTTTTTTTATTTTTTATTTCCATACTTTGTGGACCAGGCGCGTACGCAGACCCCACAATTTTAATGAATCATCAGTATGCCAGATCAAATATACCAATCCTTTGTCTCAATACATCTTCTATCATTATATGTGGTCAGTTTTCTATAATAGTCAACCATATAGGAGCCTTCGTGACCAAACACACACACAGACGTCCAGCTTTATATTATACTAGCAGAAGTACCCGTCGTTGGCAGGGTTCAAACCAGCCTACAGAAAATGGACTGTGATTGATGAAAGGCTGATAGCTTATGAAAAGGAAGGGGTTTTAAAGTGATAGGGTTTGATACTCAAAAATTTTACCCTAAGCAAAATATGATGAAAGTAAAGATAATTTTCGCGAAAATATATTTTTTATATCAACTTTGTTTCCATTCGTAGCTTAGAGTAACCAACAAAATGATGTTTCCTTACAAAGACAAATGTTATATATATATATATAATAATAATAATAATATAAATATACAAGAAATGAATGTTACCATAGTCAATAAAAGTTACTTTTATAGTAGAAAAGTTCATTGGTTTGTATTTTTAAGTAGTTTGTAAAAAAAAAAATTATTTTAATTCACGAACCGGTTTGAAAAAAAAAAAATCAAACTGTCAGCGACTTTGAAATGAAGAGCCCCGTTTTCAATTTGAAGGAGGGGCACCTGAGCATTCTGTGTTAATAATTTAAGAGAGTTCTGTCAACGTAAGGAATATTTATAAACATATTTTAATGTTTTCCGTTATTTTGTGCTTGAGGAATATTCGATTATGGCATGTGTAGTTTATATAAAAATTCATTTAAGTAGTTATCGCCTCAAATTTCGTTTTAATTTCGGTTCGCTGAAATTATTTAAAGTAAAGAGAATTAAAAAATATATCAAAACAAAAAAACATGAACTGAACTTTTATTGACTATGGTGACATTTATTTCTTGTACATTTATTTTTTCGGGTAGTCGTTTGTTGGCTTTTCTGTTACTAAATAATATCGACGAAATATCGAAAAACAAAGAAAAAAACAGTTTTGAAAAATAATGAAGCTTTACTTACTTTAGTAAAATAATCCGAAACAGCAAAATGGGATATTAAAAAAGTAAACACGTAATTACTTTAATTGTTTAAAGCATAGAATCGATATAAATATGAATAACAGCTTCGTTTCAGTTTTACAGTATTGAACGGTGTAGTATTGCGCCGTCGGATTCAGGGTTGTACTATTGTAATGTAAAGAACACGCAGAAAGGGTTGTAATCAACTGAATTCCTTCTAGTACACTGAAAAAAAAGCTTGAACAGATATATAAATAAAAATAAAAAGTTTATGTAAATGTTTTTAAACAGACACGTAATCACGTGAGCAGGATTTTTTCCTTCTTTTGAATGATAACAAGAAACGTTCTTATTTTTTATTAGTTATCTATTTATCTATTTTCGAAAGAGTGCCACGTACAAGTGGAGAAGGTAAAAAAAAACAGAGTTATGCAAAATTTGTGTCAAGAATTGTCTAAAGTTCCGATTTGTTTTTTTTTTTTTTGGCTTTCACTTTAATAAGAACGTGAATTTATTAGGTGAATTTATTCGACACAATATGCGTCTACTCAAAAAAATAAATAAATGAATTACGATTAAAGTTAAGGTGTTATTGTGGACCCTCACCCCTTCAAAAAAAAACTTGTTAAACTTTGTGACATATTTCCATTCTATGGAGGTCAGGCGCGAACGAACACCCCATAATTTTATTATACCATATTTCTTCAATCTGAAGCATAATTATCAAAGTATAATTACGCAAATAGATACGAAAAGTCTTTGTTAAAGTTCGTGCCACATTTCCATGGAGTCCAGGCGCGAACGCAGACCCCACAATTTTATTATACCATCCCTATTTAAGTTGAAACATACTTCTAAAAGTATTCTTATGTACATCTATGTATAAAAAAACCCTTGTAAACGTTTTTTTTTTTCATTTTTTATTTCCATACTTTGGGGGCCAGGCGCGAACGCAGACCCCACAATTTTTATGAACCACCGTGTTTCAGATTAAACGTACCCATTCCTGATCCTCGATACATCTTCTATCATTATATGTAATCAGTTTTTTTAAGATAGTCAACCATATAGGAGCCTATTCGTGACCAGACACGCACACACATACATACACACACATACACACACAAACACACACAGACGTTCAGTTTTATATATATATATATATATATATATATATATATATATATATATATATATATATATATATATTGAACCAATTGCAGTTCACAAAACATTCTGAAATTTCACTGTTGGCAAGAAAATTGCTAGTATTGAGTAAAAGCACTAACAAGTAGTCGGTGAAATTTCAACAAGAAATTTGAATGATATTGAGGTGTCAGCCAATTAGCATTACACGTGCCATATTAACAAGCGTTCGGATCTTTGAGTGTCTAAGGTCTCTCTGTACAGGGATTTTTTTAGGACAACCTGACATGATACTTCTCCCTAAAAATAAATCGTAACCAAATATTCAAAATAACATTTTTTTTAACATAATATTTGAAGTCTTTATAAAAACATTTCTCATTTCTATGTGCCTGTTTTCGCTCGGTACCAACGCCGACAGAGTCTATGCCATTGTTGAGGTGGCTTATTCCCTAATAACTGAACTATGTCTGGTCCTGTGTCGTTCTAGGAGGTCCAAACTCCCAGGATTTTTCTTCACTCTTTTATTTGTTTAATGCTAATCGTCCAAGGCACAACTATTCAGAAATGCCGACTGTTCAGATATTTTTGCAGGCCAGAGTGCTCTTCCTCTATGACGCTGCCATATCATGTCCAACTTTCCCAAGCCTTATGTCACATTATTCCGCCGTGGGAAGGAGATAAATAACCCCTTCAACACGACTATACATTGATTCAGACTGTAACGTTCTACACACGCTTACACACGGGATCCACACGTTGTATGCAGTCTACGTCGCAAAGGAGACCGAGACAAAGAATAACTCGAACTTACTTTTGCGTTTGTAACAACGATATTTATTTCTGGGTACTTTCCCGAATAAACAGTGATTGTGCTACTTCTCTCTGACCTCTGACCTCTGACCTCTGACCTTTCGAACGTGCTCCCGAACGTGCTGAACGTGATCGTCAGTTTGTGTACACACTCTTTTTATAGATTTTTTTTCTTCGCATACAGCTCAGCATTTGCATATGTGCATCCGCACTCTGTTACAAGACCATTGACGTTGCACCTTCTAGTCAGGTTGCCTTATTTAACCAGACTAGATGTTCTTGTTGAGGAATCCGGTAAGACCAAATGATCAGAAAACAAAGATCTACTATAGTATTGTAAACTGGTCGATTAGAAAGAAAAACATTTGATATTCTTCATTTCTTTAATGACTTAAGGCTTGAGAAGTATAAAATATTGATTGAACACTTGGATATCTACGTATCTCACATAGAAACCAATTATTACCACCAGAAATTGGCCCATTGATTTCTGAGAACACACTGAAGTAAAATGACAACACGAGTAAATTAGCTGGCAGAAAACCCGACATGATAGAAGAAAGGGGAAAGATCTATCTGTATTAAATTGCGTTTCTCCACCCCCTCCTCCTTAATTAAAAAACGGTTATAGTCAGCTAACGTCTTTCCTAATATTCTGCGGAACGCTACTGGAAGCGGTGACAAAACAAATTAGTTCCTTTGCTCTTTTTTCTCTCACACCTATATCTCCCCTGTTCGTGTACTCTTTTTTAAATTACGCTTTAGTGAAAACAGCTTTCTTCAATCTTTTTTTTTAATTAAGAATTATTGAAATTTTTTTCTTTAATTTTCTAATTAAAAGTGCCAATAATTGTGTTATTTTTATCTGTATAGTTTTGTTAATTTTTATTGTATATTTTCAATGATGTTCTTTTTAAAATTTTATTTCAATAAATCGCTTCAAAATACAAATACTGAATAACAAGAAAAAACAAAAAACAAAAAAAACGAAGGAAGTGATTTGCCTTGTCACCGCTTCTGGGAGTGCTTCGCGAGAAATTAGGGAAGACGTTAGCTGACAATAACCTGAAAATAATTAGTCTAATACTGTTCTGCAAACAGAAATCAAAAATAAATTTTATTTTTATTCCTAATAAAATCATTTTGGAAAATGGTTTTTACTTCAAGAACTTTATATCTGTAAATATTTATTCGTGGTATTTGGTTTTAATTGTTTTGTTGGTACTTATGCACTTATGTTACCGTGCTGAAATGATAACGTTATTTAGCAAAAAAAAAAAAAAAATCTTAACATGGGGAGAGAGGGTGTTTTGTAATTATTCTGTAGTTTCACCTGACAATTTAATTTTTAAAAATATCATAAAACTTGAATTTAACTTGAAAATTCTATTTTTAAAAATAGCACGACGACGCAAGTTCATAAGCACCGTTTTGTTTTACAGCATATCAACCTTTTTCGGGTTGTTTGTGCAGAATAGAGGGATTTTGGTAAAATGATTTATACTTCAAGTTCTTTATATATTTTGAAATATTTATGGTGTTTGGTTTGGTTGTTTTGTTTTATAGCAAATCAACCCAATACGGTTTATTTAATCTCGAATTTGGAAAGTGTTTATGCTTCAAGTGTTTTATATTTTTGAATATTTATTCACAGTGTTTATTTTATTTTACTTTGCTGTGCATCTTATGCATAATTATTGTTTATTGTCGATGGTATTATTTATTGTTGGTTCGTATATAACCTGATGCTACCAGATAAGGCTGTCTGAAGACACTGGCAGTGTCTATTCAGGAGTGGTGTGGTTGGGATTGCGCAACCCTTGCCACATAATTACATGCGTAGCTGCCCTTACAGGGGGTATCCTTTGTCTTTCGAGACTGAACAGAGGCATCGAGTATAGTCCAGGTACAGACTGACAAAAACCAAGTAATCTTTATTAATAGAAGTAATAGCATACTTCGGGGTCAGACGGATATAGGGTTAATCTCTCGTTTTAATTAGAGTAATAGTATAGTTACAAGTTCACATAAACAAATATTAAATCTCTTTAATTAATAGGCGTAATAGTATGATTCAAGGTTCAGACGGGCATATGCCAAATGTCCCTCATTAATTGAAGTATTATTATATCATTAATAGTATAGTTCTGGTTTCAGACAGATATATGCCAAAACTCACTTATTTATAGAAGTAATAGTATCGTTCCGGGTTTAGATGGACAAATACCAAATCTCCCTTGTTGCGAGCCTGTCTTTGTTTTATCGTTATTTCCATGGCAAGTGCTCGTCTGAGCTCTAATCTCTGGTCTCCCCTAACCAATCTTTCACAATAAACACCCGTCTAGCTAAAACCACTGTCAATAATTTTCCCCATTCTTTATCTGTGCCTAAATCAAAACGTAGGTTCCATGAACAAAGCTTCTTTCTTAGAAGTGCACGCCTGTGGAACTCTCTTCCGTTTGCCTGTTTCCCACCTGACTACAATTTGGATGTTTTCCAGTCCAACATAAACAAATTCCTGATGAATCGCCCCCTTAAGTAATATCATATTTTATATCAAATTTTCAATACTAACGATTACTACGATACTATCCACTTGATTACTGTACACGCAATAACCCTTAACCCCGAGTGGCTTCCGGGCCTTGATAAATGGTGACCTTCACGTAAAAAAAAAATAGTACAATGTCAGGTTCAGACGGACAAAAACTAAATCTCCTTTATTAAAAGAAGTATTAGTATAGTTCTGGGTTCAGACAGATATATGCCAAAACTCACTTATCAATATAAGTAATAGTATGGTTGAATACGGACAAACACTAAATCTCCCTTATTAACTGAAATAATTGCATAATTCCAAGTTCAAATACCGAATTTCCCTTATTTATAGAAATAATAATATACTTCCAGGTTCGGAAGGACGTGTTAAATCTCACATATTGATAAACGTAATAGTATAGTTTTGAGTTGAGACGAATATACACCAAATCTTAAATTAGTATTAGAATGAACAGTATAGTTGCAGCTCCGGATAGACAAATACCAAATCCCGCTTATTAATAGAAGTAGTAATATAGTTTCGGTTTCAGACCGCTACCAAATCTCTAAGTTATTAATAGAAATAGTTTGTATTGTTGATATCATTTTTTTTATGTGTATGTGTGTGGCTTTGTTATATTTTTTATGTGTATATGCGTGTGGCTTTGTTGTATTTTTTGTTGTATTTTTTATGTGTATATGTGTGTGGCTTTGTTGTATTTTTTGTTGTATTTTTATGTGTATATGTGTGTGGCTTTGTTGTATTTTTTGTTGTATTTTTTATGTGTATATGTGTGTGGCTTTGTTGTATTTTTGTTGTATTTTTTATGTGTATATGTGTGTGGCTTTGTTGTATTTTTTGTTGTATTTTTTATGTGTATATGTGTGTGGCTTTGCTGTATTTTATGTTGTATTTTTATGTGTATATGTGTGTGGCTTTGCTGTATTTTATGTTGTATTTTTATGTGTATATGTGTGTGGCTTTGTTGTATATTTTGTTGTATTTTTTATGTGTATATGTGTGTGGCTTTGTTGTATTTTTGTTGTATTTTTTATGTGTATATGTGTGTGGCTTTGTTGTATTTTTGTTGTATTTTTTATGTGTATATGTGTGTGGCTTTGTTGTATTTTTTGTTGTATTTTTTATGTGTATATGTGTGTGGCTTTGTTGTATATTTTGTTGTATTTTTTATGTGTATATGTGTGTGGCTTTGTTGTATTTTTGTTGTATTTTTTATGTGTATATGTGTGTGGCTTTGTTGTATTTTGGTTGTATTTTTTATGTGTATATGTGTGTGGCTTTGTATTTTTTGTTGTATTTTTTATGTGTATATGTGTGTGGTTTTGTTGAATTAATTTTTTATATTTATATTTATTCGTTTCGTAGAAATTCACATTTTTTTCTGTTTTTACATAGATTTGGTTCGATCAGGAAACTGGAACTAAGTGAAGCGAACATTCTGAAGAATAATAAAACTGATGCGAAATATCACAGATATATCATAGATGTCAATGGTTGCCACCATGTTCAAAGATCATCTTATGTTTGGCCTTTATTATCAAGTTTTTACTTGGATAATATCAACGAGATTTTTTCCTCACAGAAAAATACGAATGATTTTCTCGTGTGCCATTTCGCTTTTATTTGTGCGTCTATACATACGTGAACATCTAAAAGATCATGAGATGTGAGAATGGATAAAAGTCAGGATGTTCTCTTAAAGCATTTCTCGGCATAGTTTGTTGATCGTATTATTTTGATTTTTCTCATCTTGAGTGTCATTTTCACACCGTTTCGGTCGATGTAAATTCCGACCTTCTTCAGGTGTATCGTGTCGAACTCAGAAATCTTTCTGCCGAACTCTGGAATTTTTACGGAATTTCGGACGGAACCGTTTATTTATTTCATGGGGGGGTTACCATGCTCTCGTTCCGTCGGCCATGATTGGATAGAAGTCCCAAGTAATTCGCAATTGTATGTTTCGGCTACCCACACTGAGAATTGAACCGTCAATCTTTAGGAGAATATCGCTTTTATGATTGACTTTTGCCAGTACTCTGACCATTGCGCCATGGGTCCTTGCGGGCAAGGTACATCTGAAGAAGGTCGGAAAACGTTGTGAAAATGACACTCAAGATGAGAAAAGTAGTCCGAAGAATCCAAATAATACGAGTCCTCATCTCAAAAGTTCAAAGACGTAGATTGTTGATATTTTAAACAAACGTTTTATTCAGGTGAAAACATTATTATATACTTACGTGTCATGTCAAAATTAGTATAAAGTTAAAAAATTACGAAAAGTGATCTAGTAGATGAGCTAGATGCATTTTGAAAAAAAAAACTACAATAGCGTTCTGACATATTATGTTAAAATGGCTGACCTTTAATTTTAGTCAATTTAAGTCAAGGGAGAGAAGTCAGTTTGTCATACTGAATTGGTCGCACAACTCTTCCACATTAGTATATACGATAAATCTCGATTATTCGAAAACTTTTATTTTTACTTGTATTTTATTATTGGATGATTTTTCGTATATATATTTTTTTTAAATATATACTAATTTTGGCATGACATGCAAGTATATAATAATGTTTCACTCGAAACGCGTTCGTTTAAAAGATCACTAATCTACATAAGCACACACTTCTCAAACGATTATCTCCCTTGTTATCATACTGTAGCCTACAGATATATCATTGCTTATGCTTTCTCTGCGATCATCTTTGATGTACACGCCATTAATCGTACACAAGGACTAACACTAACGATGACAATCGTCTATGACACGTGACAACGTGAGAAGCTCAGCGGACGTCAACAGTTTTGGTTGCTTCCGCCAGCCTACGCTCTTCTGAAATGTCGAAGTCTGTCAAAAGAAACAAAAGACGACTGCATACATTCGTCAACAGCGGAAGTTTCGTCTAAATGTCACACTTCAGTGGGCTGCCTTTACCTTAGTTTGCGCGCGAATTGGAACAGGAATTGCGATTAGACGATTTTATCAGGAAGCCTACGCATTCATTTGTTGATTGGCAGTGATTGTTGTCAAACTTGTCATGTTACTTATAATGAATGCTTATTGTTGTCAGCTGTCCGGAAGTTTTCGGCCTCTTATCATAATAAAATAAAATGTAAATCTTATTGTAAAGGAATTTTAACTGATAATAGAACAAAAAACAATGACTCGATGAGTTATCCATTGAGCTTTGATTAGAAGGTTTTAATTAGGAAAAATGAAGTTAAAAAACAAGTTAAATACAATAAATATGACACTATAAAATTAGTCGCATCTGCTCTCTTTATTTAAAAAATACACAGAGGCGCTAGGTGTATCAGAATTTTTGTAGGAATTTTTGACACCCCTAACACGAAACTGCAAATAAAATATTTAAAAAATCGTAATTTCTCTTTTAAAGGTGGGTTGCTTATTTTCTTTATGGATTATACTTCCAAAATAAACTATTAAAGTTGTATAAAAAGTAATAGAAATATTCTTTAAAAAATAGTAATGAAATGTTACGAGTTCAGTATTTTTCAATTTTTAAATTTTAAAAATCTATCAAAATTTTTCTATTGATTCTATTTTTACAATATTTTCAGGGTCAATGTGAAATGTTATGCCCTTTCCAATAAACCGAATATAATATTTTAGACAAACGTTTTTTTTTAAATTCACGCCCCCCCCCCATTTTCAAATGTCTATTAAAAAGTAAATAATTAATTTTCTCACCAAAGTGTTATATATCAAAAATTGAAGATAAAAGATCAATAAATAATATATTCAAATTTAAAAACAAAAAAAGTAGTGTTTTTTAGAAATTTACCTGTAACGTCCGAAGTTTAAAACCTTTTTTTTTTTAAACCCACGTTGTTTGTTTTTGTGTGTTTTTTTAATGAAACCTTGGTCCTTGATCCTTTAATTTAAAAAAAAAATTAGGGCTTCAATGACTTTTTTCGAGGAGAAAGATGGCGGGTGGAATTATTCAATAGTTTTCACGAAATTTCTGACACTGCTACAGAGGCGCTAGTCTAGCCGCACTGATAAGTTGTGATACAACGAAACAGTACTGTATGTGGATGAATACAATATATATATATATATATATATATATATATTTTCGATCTCACTCTTTATATATATATATATATATATATATATATATATATATATATATATATAATTTTTCTTTTTCATTTCGATACTTTTTTGCGACCAAGAGCAGAGGTCCGCTTGAAATATAAAAAAATAACAATAAAATATTAAATACAAAAAATAACATCGTTTTTCATGCTTGAAAAACCCCTCATAACCTTTAAATCAATATATATATATAGAGATAGATAGATAGATAGATAGATAGATAATTAGTATCAATATTATTATTCATTTGCTAAGACGTTGCGTCCGGGCCACTAATAATTGCCATGAGAATTAGGGTCAATTTAACACCTATAAGTGCCAAATATTCAGTTATTCGTAAAAACCTATGTAATGTGTGCAAACTTAAAATATACTTCTACTAGGTTTGATTTGAGTTTTAAAATTTTGTCATTAATACGAGCTATGAAAAAAAAGTTTAAGCAGAAATTAAGTTTTAAATCAAAAGATAAAGTTTAAAGAATCTGTTTTGAAATCGGAATACAGGCATATTCTTTTCGATTTCCATACCAATAAATGTTCCCATTATAATATTCATTCTAAGAATCAGTCGTTTGTTCCGCAACGCACTTGACTTATATATAAAACGCCTGATATTCAAATCAGTCTAATATGACACAAGGGCATATATTTTACAGAAGAAATTGCGTATTTCCCTTAATTTATGCAGGTTTAAAATGTAATCATTTACAGTGATCGATTGAATTAATCCTAACCCTAACCCTAACTTTGATCGTCAGTTGAACGGGCAGATTTAAATTTGAAATAGCAATTTAGAACTTGTTTACTTTGGATAACCATATTGTAGTCAGCTGGAAAGTAGGAAAACGAAAGACAGTTCCACAGGCGCGCAGTTCTAAGAAAGAAGCTTTGTTCATGGAATCTACGTTTAGGTTTAGGCATAGATAAAGTGTGCGGGGAATTATTGATAGTGGTTTTAGCTAGACGAGTGTTTTTCATGAAAGTTTGGAGAGAGGGGGACACTAGATTGGAGCTCAGACGTGCACTTGCAATGAACATAACGATAAAGCAGAGGCAAACTCGCAACGTCTCTTCTGTGGGAAAGCAGTTGCAGAGAAGATAAAAGTCTATTTTGAACTCTGTCAAGGCAGGATATAGCAGCTACTATCCAGATTCATCCTTGGACGTACTTGACTCTTATACAGATAGAGAATTGATCCCACAACTTTTCCAGCGATCTTGGCAACAGATTGGATGTACGTGTTCCATTTCAGATCAGGAGTATGGTCAGACCTAGAAAATTGTTAAAACACGGAGCCTCCATAAGACGAGAGCCATTCATTTCAATTGATGCCCGAAGCAGAGAGTGGGAGCCACCTGTCATAGAACTGTAAGGTTCTGCTGGGGGGGGGGGGGGGGCTAATATACAATGTTACACAATGGAGTGTGTAAATGTCTCTATTGGACTATTTGTAAAAAGTTGAATATTGAATGCAGCAGCAACTCCTGGGAACATATACTTGACAGAATAGTTGAAAATAAGTTATACACCATACACTATATCGATACAGTTTCTACAGTTACATACCTAGAAAACGGAGCTATTAAACCTGACAATTGCACTTGAACGAACGTTTAGAATCTTAAAAAGATCTTTGTTGAAATGAATGAAATAGTGGGTGAATGTCTGACATCCGAGAGGGCGCCCCATTCCCAGCTAAAATAAAATTATAAAATTTTTTTAAGTTAGTAAAGAAGAACCCTATTTTGTTTTTCATCCCAATGTTGTGTTTACATTTTTTTCTCTCCATATTTTAAGGTGTGTATAGCAGACCTGGGAGATTCTCTTGATGCCAATATGGATTCGACTGGATGCTATACTACGCAGTAGCGAATAAAAATTATAGATGAGTACTTTGCTACACAATCTGTTCTTCAGACACAACGGTATAGCAGGAAAGATTTTGGCAAAAACGATGTATCTGGTAGGACAATAAAACGTTTGGTAGACAAATTCGAGAGATATCCACAAAGGCCGCAGTGGTTGACATCTTGATTAGTGGATGAGACGTTCTTCTAGATCGAAGCAATTTTCATTTTTGTCCAAATCCAGAGTGCCCGCTCTACACGTGTTTAAATATGCTCTTATAAAATAAAATAAAAGCTTCCGTTCAGTCTCAAGAAACAATGGATACCCTCTGTAAGGGTAGCTGTGCGTGTAATTGTGAGGCAAGGGTTGCGCAAGCCCAAACCACACCTCTCCTGAATCGGTACTGTTTGAGTCCAGTGGCAAAAAGTGCTAGACGACTGGAAACAATGCCGAGATAAGCAGAGAGCACATACAGCACCTTGAATTCCCAAGTAATCACCCATTTTAGTACTGACCAGGTTCAACGTTGCTTAACTTCAATGATCTGACGGGAACCGGTATATGAACGGGAATTATGTTGTATATTATCTGTCTTCAACGTGAATTATTACACGACGTTCTTGACGTTCACTTTGCTTAGTTTCTTCTGTGACAGACTGAAATGAATTATTCATATTGTGATTCTTGACTCACAACATGCCCATTCTCCTATAAACTCTGAAGACCTGCTGTCGTTGTTTTAAAAGTTCTGGGTTGAACTAAACTTCTGACCATTATCATGATGATTAATGCAATTAAGATTTGATTATCGATAACAACTGATTTATTCTGAGGATTAAATACATCTATAAATATCACTGATTTCAGTTGTTAAACGTTTAAATATTAGACCTTGGTTAACACACACACACACACGCGCACATCTATCTATCTATCTATCTATCTATCTATCTATCTATCTATCTATCTATCTATCTATATATCTACTAGCACTAGCATTTCAGCCCTGCGTTGCCCTGGTGTTTGGAGGTGTATGTTGAGCAAAAAAAAAAAAAACGATCAATTTTTTTTAACTTTGACCCCTTTATGACACCTTAACATTTATTGTCTTGAGCTGAAATCAAGTTATTAAGTTAGATCCATGTCCAAGGTACCTATATCTAAAATATCAAGTGTTTAGACCCAAAATTGGCGGAGGAGTTTGGTAGAGATCTCCAATGTCAAATTGTTGAACTTTACGAAATTTCTGGCCGGAAACTGATTACAAAGATTTTCCCAAATCTCAGTACCCTGTATATCAAATTTCGAGTCTGTAAACTGAAAATTGACGGAGTTATTGCGTAGGAAAATGTACACAGACACACAGACAGACAGACACACAGGCACACAGACACGTTTACTTTTATAGATATATTAGCATTTTGAGCCCGGTGTTGCCTGGGTGTTTTGAGGTGTATGCTGCGCAAAAACAAAAAAAAAGGGTTAATTTTTTAACTTTGACCCCTATTATTTAAAAACATTGACCATTTGTTTTTTGTTTTTTGTTTTATTTTTTTGCTCAGCATACACTTCCAAACACCAGGGCAACGCCGGGCTGAAATGCTAGTATATCTATAAAACAATAAATGTAAAGGGGTCATAATAGGGGTCAAAGTTAAAAAAATTGACTTTTTTTTGCTCAGCATACACCCCCCAAACACCCGGGAAACGCCGGGAACCCATGCTAGTCTATATATCTATAAACGTGTTTGAGTGTCTGTCTGCCTGTCTGTGTACATTTTCCTTCGCAATAACTCTGTCAATTTTTAGTCTATAGACTCGAAATTTGATATACAACGTACTGAGATTTGGGAAATCAATGAGATGGGTTTTTGGCCAGTAATTTGGCTGTTAAGGGATACAGTTCAACGATTTCACCTTTGAGAACTCTACCAACCTCCTCCGACAATTTTGGTTATAAACACTTGATCTTGACATGGATCTAACTTAATAACTTGATTTGAGCCCAAAACAATAAATGAGAAGGGGTCATAATAGGGGTCAGAGTTAAAAAAATTGACAAAAAAAAAAATGTTGACCTCTGCGGTCTCTACCAAATTACTCAGACAATTTCTGGTCTAAACATTTGAAAGTTGACATAAAGGGTATTCAGAGATAGGGCAACCGTTTTAATCGGTTTGGGTCGAAAATGTTTAGTTACCAATATATAAATGTATGTATGTATGTTTGCATGTCTGCCTAAAACTTTCGACAGAGGCGACGGATTATTACAAGATCAGTATCGTTTTGAAACTCTTCCCTCCAGACGACAAATACCGAAAAATTGGCTAAAAACATTAATTTCTTCACCCTCAACTGGGTACTTTTCTACAGGGAGGGGTCGCTTTTTTCGCCGATATTTTCGAAAGTCATCTCCTCTTTTCGATTGTCTAGCCTTAATTTAAACCTACGTCATTTCCGGTTTGACGGTGGTCGTAACAGCAAAGACGTCACTTTTTCCCGCGTTCTTTCCTCCTTCACGGTACGGGTTCGAGCCTGCCATTCTACTATCACTTTTTTTTCTCAACACATACCGCCAAACCCCCGGGCAACGCCAGCACCCATGCCAGTATATATATATATATATATATATATATATATATATATATATATATATACACGTTACAACGGTTAGATATCTGCAAATTTTTGCCACAAACTTCTTTTTTTTAGGCTTGCTCGTAATAAACAACTGCGCACTATTTTACATTATTGCGTGCTTACGTTTTTTGTTTACTTAATAAGTAAAAAGGAGGAGATAATCTATGGGAGGATGGGACTACACTTCAACCATGAAACATGGTACAATATCGATTTTAGATATATAAATAATAGCATAGTATAGCAAACATTTGGCTTCAAGCAGACAGGTACGAAATCTCCATGTGTTAGAAATTTAAAAAATCGAGTAAAAATTGGATTATTTTGGTCATTTAGACTACTGCTCTTATCTTGAATGTTTTTCTGACGATTCGGTCGATGTAACCACCGATCTTCTTCGGGTGTCTCTTGCTGAACCCGGGAATCTTTCAATATGGAATTCCGAATGGAATCTTTTATTTAATCCACGGAGGTAGTATGTTCTCGTTCTGTTTACCATGATTGGATAGAAATCCTAAGTAATTCAAAATTGTAATCACCGAAACTCAGGATTGAACCAGAAGTGTGTTGCTTATAACTGACTTTTTCACTAAGTACTTTATCCGTTACGTCACTGTTTCAGAAACATAATGAGGTTCAGATATGAGAGCATGGGTTTTGGGGTTCCTCGATTTTCCCGGGCAACACTTGTGCACAAATCCAGCTTGTTAGAAAATAATTCTTGTCTCTTTGTGCAAAGAATATTACTAAAAAGAATCTAGGACAACGCGCTGTCACGCGTGACCGATAAACAGAAATCACTTTAACGTTCAAGTGGACTTAATTCCTGGTTTCTTTAGTACATGTGTACGCGTTCATTATTTTATTTTTTTTTTTTGTCTACCAGTTCCTCTCGTACGATTGGATTTTTTTTTGTTTTGTTTTGTCCTGTTTTGTTTACTACATATCAAGGCCCAGAAGTCACTTTAGGATCAGGGTTTATGTGTGTCAGGCAGACGATGAGACAACACCATGATGATCAGTAATGGTGGAAGTTTAATAGGGTTTAATTATCCAAGTGGACGACCCAACAAGAACTTATTTACATTAGACTTGAAATCAACCATGTTATAGTCGGCTGGAAAGCAACTCCACGCTATTGTGTTCCATATACAGACAGTTCTAGGAAAGAAATTTTGTTCATAGAATTTTTGTTTAGCTTTAGGCATAGATAGAGAGTAAGGTCAATTGTTGACAGTTGCTGTAGCTAGATGAGTATTTGTTGCAAATGTTTTATGGGACGAAGGATTATGGAGCTCAGTCGAACACCTGCCAAGGAAATAACGATAGAGCAGTGATAGACTAGTGAGGTCTCTTCTACTACGTTTACCATACTATGCTATTATTTCTATATTGAAAACCAGTATTGTACTAGTGTGACATGGCACAGACGCGCGTATGCAAATGTATGCGGAATGATATCACCGGTAGAGAAAAAAAATAAACTTAAAAAAAGACTTTAATAGACGGAGATAACGTTTGAAATCACGTTAGAGGCGTGGATAACAATCGAAATCACGTGGGTGACGTCACGGCGATAACAATGAGGAAATAAACGTCGTTGTTACAAAGAAAAAAGCGAGTTAAAGTTCTTTTCTATTCTTTATTTTCTTTTCGACTGAAAACTACAACGTATTGGTTCCCGGACAACCTTGCACTATGTTTCAATGCTCAAGTGTAGTATCTGTTCTGCTGTCGTAAAACAATGCACACAGTCATTACCTCATTTTTTTTTTTGGTGGGAAGTCGTATAATGTATATTTGTTCGTGATGATACCATCCTCCAATACATTGCCTCCTCCTTTTTATTCACTAAGTAAACAAAAATATAAGCACGCAATAATGTAAAATAGAAAGAGGAAGTAGAAAAGCTAAAAGGTCCTTGTCCACTAGATTTTGAACACGGTTTCGTTGTGTAGGGACGTTTTTTTCTTTTTTAATTACATTTTCACCCCAAACAAGGCAAATTGCCACTTTGGTGTAGGGGGCTACTATCTGGGGCAACAACTGCTGGGGTACTATGTAGGGATTTGGGCAGCAAGATGTCGATTCACGTTACACTCGAACTTCTGCACGTCAGTACTGTTGGGGAAGCAGGGACCTGGAATGGAATTCCAGAGTCTAGCGGTTCTGGAGAAGAAACTATTGGAGTAAAAAGATCTTTTACATCTAGGGATCTCTACAGTGTGGGGGTGGGATTTAGTAGCCTTTCGGGTTTGTCGAGGGTGCTCAGGTCGTGGGGGCACAAGTGATTGCAGTTGGTCAGAGCATTCACCACTAAAATACTTGTAGAAAAGGCAGAGGGATGCAACATTTCGTCGATGGAACAGAGGCTGAAGCTTAGATGCCAGTTCAGGGCCTATCAGGTTTGCAACCCTCTTTTGAACCTTGTCAAGGAGCGAGAGACTAGTAGCAGATGCACCAGCCCAGATGTGACAGCAATACTCCATACATGGGCGAATAGTGGCCTTATAGAGGTATAGGATACTTTCGGGTGTTCGTAGTTGTCTAGCACGGTAGAGAGAGCCCACCTTTCTTGCAGCGGCTCTGGCAATGCCTTCAATGTAATTGTTCCAACTCATGTTTCCTGTGAACGTTAGGCCAAGGAGTTTGAAAGATGTACTCTCAGATAAAGAGTCGTTGGCCATTGCTATAGGTGGTAGAGAGGGTTTCTTGTAATTATTGAATGAGACTAGTTTAGTCTTGGCAGCATTGAACACGACCAACCACTTTTGTCCCCATTCCACCACTGATTGGAGGTCTTCCTCTAGTGTTTCTGCCATTTCTTTAGAAATGTGTTCATTCGTCTTCCTGTCGTGCCTGCCATAGAGTGTAGTGTCATCAGCATATATACTCATCTCAGAGGCAATTTTGTCGGGGAGGTCATTTATGAATATCAGGAACAATAGAGGTCCAAGGATAGAACCCTGGGGCACTCCCGCATTTATATCATATTGTTTAGATGTACGACCGTCGAGGACAACCTGGATTTTTCTCTTATCTAAGAAGGATTTAATTATGTCAAGTATTCTACCAGTGATACCGTATGATCTAATTTTCTTGAGGAGACTCTCATGCCATACCCTGTCAAAAGCCTTAGATATATCTAGAGCTACCGCTCTGCCCCCCTCTTTGTCCAGTGAATGGTATATACGTTCAGAGCTTACAGTTAGGATGTCTGCTGTGGAACGGGCTTGTCTAAATCCATATTGTTTGTCAGTCAGAAGTTTAGCATCTTTAAGGTGATGGACTAGAGCATGGTTAATTAAGCTATCAAATATTTTGGCAAAAAGTGGGAGGAGGCTAATGGGGCGATAATTTGATAGGTCAGTCCTTTCGCCAGAATTCTTGAATACTGGTACAACAGAAGCAGTTTTCCAACAGCCCGGAAAGCAAGCTTCATTAAGGCATTTTTTGTAGAGTTTGGAGAGAACTGGAGCTACTTCGGCTGAGCACTTTTTTAATAGCACAGCTGGGATGAGATCGGGTCCACATGCTTTTGAAGTGTCAAGGTTTTTTTATGATAGCATGCACCTGAGCAGGGGTGATTTTCAGATCGTCTAGCGTGGCGTCTATCCGCATAGGAAAGTCAGGTAGGGGGTGGTTGGAAGGGTCCAGTGTGGAGTTGGAGGCAAACCGACTGTCAAGCATGTTAGCCTTGTCGGTTGCTGAGGAGACAACCTCGTGATTTTTGGTTAGTGGGGGAATTGTTGATTGCCCATTATTTACGACACTCTTGTAGATTTTCCAGAAGTCTCGAGTTCCTAGTTTTTGTGTTTCGGTGCGCTTTTTAGTGGTTTACGTAAATTCTCTCTTAGCTGTCGCTATTTCTTGCTTAACGTTATTTCTAGCTTCTATATACTTCAGTCTGTTTGAACTGGACTTATGTTGGTTAAACCTACGGTATGCATGCTGCCTTTGAGCAATGGCAGTTGCGCAAGCCGACGTAAACCATTGGGGAGAGTGGGGCTTACTATAAAATTTCCGCATGGGAACATGCGCTTCGATTGCAGTTTTGAACCAGTCAGTGGTCTCGTTTGCACACTGTTCAGCAGGGAGAGAAAAAATATTTCTCCATGGGGCATCTCTGATTAGTTCTCTGATGGCTTCCCAGTCAGCCTTTTTATAATATCTCGTTGTTTTGAGCACTGGCTCTTCAGTTTTGGGTCTAGAGTTTAAGGCGATTTCAACCATTATCACTGCATGATCAGCGTTCCAGAGTGGGCTGTGGGCCTTCGTTATGCAGTCATCGGGAGCTGTGATCAAAAACAGCTCTAGAAGTGATGCGTGTTGTTCTTCCTGGTCAGGGAAACGGGTTGGAAACGTAACAATTTGTGATAGGGAGTGAGATATGGTGAAGCTATGAGTTGTGCTGCCCGCTGCATCTGTGTAATTAGAGAATCCAAGCCAGTTTTTGTGGTGGACATTAAAGTCACCAAATACATGTATTTGTGCGCTAGTGTCGTGGGACAGTGCCGTGTCTATGCTGTCAGAGACTTTGTTTATTATGGTGCAGTTCTGAGTCGAGGGAGAGCGGTAGAGAAAATAAAAGTAGCTAATATTGTGTTGCATGTTTAGTCTAAAGCACATAAAGGCTTGATCATCTGTTTCTAGGTCTGTTTCTCTAGTCAGGGGGAGGGTATTACGAATGTAAACTCCAAGTCCGTGCATGTGTCTGTCAGAGTCCTTACGGCAGGGTGGGAGATATCCAGGCATGTTAAAGTGGTTAGAGGGGATGGAGGAGTGTAGGTTAGTCTCACTTAGTGCTAAGATATCCGGGGTATTTGTTAGGAGAAATGCTTCAACATCAGCTAAATTAGTTCTAAGCCCACGAATATTTGTGAATGCAAGCCTCAAGGGAGAAGGCAAGTTGAATTTGTTTGTCCCTAAGCCTGCTTTAAGCTTATTTTTAGATTGTGCTGTCGTCATATTTTTTTTAAGAGTTTCGGTTTAGGTAAGGGGGAGCTAAACAAGAGGTTATGCAGAGCATCAGACATGCATCACAAGTAGACCATCAGCTGACCTTTCTCCAATTAGGATTGTGGCCTCAGGAAAGCCCACCGGGGATGAGTGCAGGGTCCTTTTCCATGCGCGTCATGGCACTACAAACAACCCGATATTATTCAACTGTTGATGGAGCAGCCGCTCTAAGCGCTACCAAAGAGTTTGGGCACCTCTACTACCAATCGGGAACAGCAGCCAGGAACTGTCAATCCAGTACCCTCAACCCATTAGAAGAAGGTCAACCCAATCTAATTGCTCAGGCATATATCGTACTCAAGCACTCCCAAATGTCCAGTTTTAGGGGGGGTGCTGGGAATGGGGAAAAACGGCGTTCGTTGCCCTAGCCAAGAAACAAGATCTACCGCGTGGTGTTTCTGTGGAATCACTGAGATAGTGTCTCTGCGCTTGATTAATAGGCAAAGAAGGAGTATGGAAGCCGGGCGATAGATAGAGCCTATCTACTCCTTAAGCAGTTTAGGTTTGTGAATTTGTTTGAATCGCCAGCTCTAGGAAGGTTATCCAAAACTGAAGAGGCCTCCCTCCCCTTTGGTTTAGTTTCAAAGTTTTCCTTCTCCTAGACGGATGATCTGGGAAGATCTACTGGGTCCGTCAGCACTGAGAGGGTTTTCTCCGCGCCTAAGTTCTAATCCAGGTATTTTTGCGACCCCGCGTGGTTAGTTAGTGTTACTGGGTTAGTTTGTGGAGGTTATATCTCTGCTGATTTAGGGACATTGCTATTTAATTGTTAATGGATAAAGGGGGTGAGTGGAGTTCATGCAGCGTAAGCATCTATGATTGTAAGAAAGCTTGTTAGGGAGGAGATAATGTGGTTTGGGTCTTACCCTTTTTATTTATTTTATTTATGTTAGCTTAGGTCTAGGATAATGTTACAGTATGAGTAGGTATTAAGAATTGAGCTACGAGTTGTGCCCGAGCTATTTTAGATGATAGGAGGCTTAGGATGTAAGTGCATTATAGTATGGATAAAACAGCAAGTTTTGAGTCGTGCGTAATTAGATGTATAGATATATGGGCATGTTTTCAGTAGGTGCGAATAGAGTTGAAGTTGTAGGTATTTTCAAGTAAGAGTCATGGGACATTTTGCATAACAAGGAGTGTCGGTTCAATTTCGTATTAATCGTTGCCAAACTCGAGGAGACAGTTATGTAATGCAGATCGCTTTGCTTCTGAGAATTTTATTATATATAACAGAAATTTATTATTTATAATAGTAATTTATTATTTATAACAGAAATTTATTATTTATAACAGAAATTTATTATTTATAACAGTAATTTATTATTTATAACAGACATCCTGTTGTTTGTGATTCTTCAGATAATAAATATTAGTCAAATAAAAATCGAACGATGTCTGAATGAAGAAACATGTTTGAAAACAATAGCAGCTAAATCCGATTCTAATTATTATTTATAACAGTACTTTATTATTTATACCAGAATTTTATTATTTATACCAGATTTTTTTTATCTATAATAGAAATTTATTATTTATAACAGTAATTTATTTTTATAACAGAGTTTTATTATATATAACAGCAATTTATTGTTTATAACATAAATTTATTATTTAAGACAGTAATTTATTATTTATACAAGAATTTTATTATATATAACAGAAATTTATTATTTATAATAGTAAATTATTTTTATAACAGAATTTAATTATTTATAACAGTAATTTATTATTTATACCAGAATTTTATTATTTATAACAGAGTTTTATTATTTATAACAGTAATTTATTATTTATGTGACATAATTTTATTATATATAACAGAAATTTATTATTTATTACAGAAATTTATTATATAAGACAGTAATTTATTATTTATACCAGAATTTTATTATTTATACCAGAATTTTATTATTTATAACAGAAATTTATTATTTATAACAGTAATTTATTATTTATAACAGAATTTTATCATATATAACAGCAATTTATTATTTTTAACAGAAATTTATTATTTATAACAGTAATTTATTATTTATAACAATATTTTATTCTATATAACAGTAATTTATTATTTATAACAGAAATTTATTATTTAAAACTGTAATTTAATATTTATATCGGAAGTTTATTATTTATAACAGAAATTTATTATTTATAACAGTAATTTATTATTTATAACAATATTTTATTCTATATAACAGCAATTTATTATTTATAACAGAAATTTATTATTTAAAACTGTAATTTAATATTTATACCGGAAGTTTATTATTTATAGCAGAAATTTATTATTTATAACAGAATTTTATTATATATATTAGAAATTTATTATTATACGAGTAAATTATTATTTATGATAGTAATTTCTTATTTATAACAGTAATTTATTATATATAAAAAATTATTACATATAACTGCAATTTATTATTTATACTAATAATTTATTATTTTTAACAATTTATTATTCATAACATATATTATTATTACCAGTAATTTCATAATTTTAATTAGTTAATTAGTATATAGAGTTGTTTTAATTAGTTAATTAATATACATGATGATTTTAATCTGTGAATTAATATACAAAGTGATTCAATTTCTCAATAATACACGGACAATTTTGATTTTATTAATATATAGGATCACTTTAATTGGTTAATGAATATACAGGATAATTAAAATGGTTAATTAATATAAAAAAGTAATTATGTTACATAAGAACAAAGAAACAAATATTTACCAGTAGTAGAAGATATGTAAGTTCTTAATTCAATCTAGTTTACGTTTAGAAGACACCGAATTATTGAGAATTACTAAACAATATTTCTTTGGTCAGAAAATCTTTTAAATAACCAAATGTCCAGTTTTTCTTTGAGGGTGCTTGTGTGACCCAACCACCTATGATGGTCGAATGTTACGTTAATAACGGTTTAAATAGTGTTGAGTTGGAACTTTTATTACGTGAACAATCCGGGGCAATTCCCAATTGCCTTGATGACTTTATTTGGTTGATCACTCAAATCAAAATAAAGAAAATTAAGTTCAGCTAAACAGGTTTGGGGATTGATGATAATAGTTAATAATAATATTGTTTTGTGAAGGAATCCATTGAATTAGGGAGAATAGTGTTAACGTTGTTTTGTCTAAACTTGGAAACTAGTATTGACCCGAGGTTCAATCACCAACGTTTGCTCAGCGTGAGAAGCTTTCAATGGAAAGTTACTTAATTAATATGCACATGTAATTTTACCAAATTGGCCAATCCGGGTGAATTCAATTTTTATAATGCATAGGCTGATTGATTGAATAGGACTTCAGACCTCGTAAGCCCTTCCCCGCTTTCTAACTATAAATGTGAGAGCGAATTTTGGCAATTGAGTTGAGTTGAATTGGAGTGTAGACAGAGTCTGTACTAGCTCCTCCACCCACGCCGCTTGCTGAGCACAGATGACGAGAATATCACAAGAGAGAAAAAAAAAGAAACAAATCGTGCGTTGCGATATATTTTTCTTTTTCTGAACGAACTGTTACACGTGACTATAACTATTTTCATTAAAAGCAAAACATTGTAGTCAGAAGTTTTAATAATTAATCCTTGTAAAAACAAGAACTGACGGCTGGAGTTTATTTTATTAATTTTCTATCGGATTTTTGACTTAACCACCAAACGAAACAGCCCACTTGAGTTAATTTCTTTCAGGAAACATCAAGCAGAAAAGGGGCACCGCAACAATAGATTGCGACCCGCGTCATACCTATTCTTTGGAGACTGAATTTGTTTCCTTGTTTTTGTCCTTCATTTTATTCTTTTTTATTTTTGTTATTTTACTTGCAGACCAATTGTGAAGTGGGAATAACGGGAGTTGCGCATCAAACCACGTCATTTTATAAGCAATCAAGCTACAGAATTTTCTTGGGTGTTCCGAAATCGGAACTACCTAGAACTACACTTACGTACCGGTGAACACTCCTTGGAATCTTCGTCGGGTTACGTTTGCGGCCGATTGGCCAGGATGTAACTCTTTGGAATCCATAACATCATCGGTTACACTTGTAACTGATTCTTTTTATAAGATTCCTTTCGACCGGATTTGGACAATCTAGAGCGGTGTAACGACTAAAACTGACTAACTGACTGAAGAGATAACGCTATTAGCGTTCTTTTATAGCTTTGGTGAATAGAAAGTTCCAGAAACGCTCCAAATGGAACACCACAACTAAGAACATTCCAGAAGCTCTCGAAAAAGAACATTTTTATATTCTAATTTAATGTAATGTTTTTAATAGTAATAATTATACATTCTTAATATTATTGTAAGAAATTGTAATATTGTAATATTTTTATGAGGAAAATTTTCTCTCATGACAATACATACGAGGCACCTCCAATAAGTTTCCAGGCGTTTTACGTATGAACAATTTTATTGATAATACACACGTAGAACACCAATCCCCTTCAAAGTAATCTCCTCCAGCTGCAATGCAACAACTTCTAGAAGGCCCCATGTAAATCATCTTGTGTGAGCGTGTCAATAATCCTTGTCACAGCTTCTTTCATTTCCTCAATTGTCTCATAACGACAACATCTAAGGTTTTCCTTGAGCTTAGGGAATTACTAAGAGCCACAGGAAGCAAGGTCTGGACTATAGGGAGGGTGGGGAACTGTTTTGGTGGCCGTTTTGGTCAACTAATTTTTTCTGAGCACCCTTGAAACAAACTTCGCGCAAATGTTCTGCATCTTCAGTTCCTCATAAGTTCAGTTCCCACACTGACATCAAACTGTACACTTATTGTTTCTATAGACACACGACGATCCTTATCAATGAAATTCTTTATTTGATCTACCAACTCTGGTATTCTGACTTCCTTACTTCTCCCACACCTATCATCATCCCTAAAATATCCCGTGCCTTCCTTGTATCTCTTATGCCACTCAAAAACTGATGCTTGATTCATGCAAGATGGTCCAAAAGCAGTCTGAAGCATTCCATACGTTTCTGAGGTATTTTTCCAAGTTTAATACAGAATATCCTTCTTGTAAAGTGTCCTCACGTTCAGATTGCATTTTTGAAATTCACCACCTGTGACAATCAGGCTTTAGTCGGTTGTATTCCAATTCCTGCTGTAGCTGTTCATTTGAACACGAAATCATAAAAATTGGTCAATCATCTCAAAATATGTAGACTAATGACATGCTTAATTTTCAAGTCTACGACAATTTTAAATGCCTGACCAAAAAAGTCTGGAAACTTATTGAAGGCACCTCGTGAATTTCTTTTCGTGTTGTTTTTTTTTTTTTATTTTTATAAAGAAAATTATATATTGTTTGAAATTTCTTTTAAACAAACAATTACGATCGTCTAGTAGAAATATTTTTAGTCGATTTAAGTAATTTATTCCTAAGGATTTTAATCTATACACGTGCTACTAATATATTTTTAAATTCTACTTTTTCTCCGCTAATATAAATAAAGAATATTGTGACGTGTTGTCAAAAGCTTTGCTAAAATCTAAGTAGAAAATATCTTAAATACCATTCTCTGATAGGATTCATTTATCGCATAGAATAGGTACGTAAATATTTGATACGCTTGACTTTCATCGGACAAATTCTTGCTGTTTACTATTTTTAGCATTTATAGACTTGAATGTGATTTCTTATTAATTAATCCAGAACTTTTCATAAAATACCCGGATTAACTTCTTACTTTTGGTCGATTTTCTTTTCATAAACAACATATGAATAAACGACACTGACCTCCGCTGTTTTAAAGGTCAAACATAGGTAACTTGATTTGATGTGAGTAGTTTTTGATGTTAGATCTTAATTTGAACTAATCAGAAAAAAAAATATATAAGAAATCCTTACCTTCCGATGCATTTGTAGATGAAAGATAAATAAAACAGGAAATTTTAGAATTATGTTTTTTTTTGTTTTTTTTTAAATTTTTGAGATCAGAATTGATTAATCGTATTATTTGGAATCTACTATTGCCATCTTCAGTGTCATTTTCATAGCGTTTTCGATCGATGTAACCTCCGACCTTCTTCAGATGTATTTTGTTGAACTCTGGTATCTATCTGTCGAACTCGAGAATCTTCACGGAATTGCAAACGGAACTCTTACTTTACTTCATCTCATTCCATCAGAAATGCAAGGAGCCGTTGTGTATTGGATGAAATGACTTGTGTATTGGATGAAATGACTGTTGTGTATTGGATGAAATACTTATGGCTGATGGAATAAGAGCATGCTACACCCGTGTATTGAATAAAGAGTTCCGTCGAAACAGATACCCTTGATGAAGGCCGTGGATTACCTTGACCGATACGCTGTGAAAATAACATTCAATATGAAAACAGTATCTTAATCTTTGAGACAAGGATTAGTTATTCGTACTATTTGGATTCTTCGAACTACGGTTCTCATCTTGAGTGTTATATTCAAAACGTGTCGGTGGATGTAACCTCCGACCTACTTCAGAATCAACTTGACAAACTCGGAATTTTTTTTTTTGTTCTTGCGAACTGGTGGCATAGTGAACAACGTTCTTAGTTAACTCCAGTTATAAGGTCAACTCGTATTGTGGTTTAAAGCTCAGTGCGAGCGACATCAAAATAAAATGTGAATAACTTAGGACCTCTACCTGGTTGATGGAACGAGAGCATGCTAAATCCATACATTAAATAAAGGGTTCTGTCCTAAATTCCGCGCAGATTCCAGAGTTCGACAGAAAGATTCCAGAGTTCGACAAAAAGATTCCAGAGTTCGACAAAAAGATTTCAGAGTTCGTCAGAAAGATTCCCGAGTGATTCCCCAATTCGGACAGAAAATTGCAAAGTTTGACAGAAAGATTCCATGATTGGACAGAAAGATTCCCGAGTTCGACAGAAAGATTCCAAGCTCGACAGAAAGATTCCCGAGTTTGACAGAAAGATTTCAGAGTTCGATAGAAAGATTCCAAAGTTCGACAGAGATTCCCGAGTTCGACTGAAAGATTCCAAGTTCGACCGAAAGATTCCAGAGTTCGACAGAAAGACAGAAAATTCGACAGAAAGATTCCAGGGTCCGGACAGAAAGATTCCAAAGTTCAACAGAAAGATTCCAAAGTTGGACAGAAAGATTCCCGAGTTCGATAGAAAGATTCCAGAGTGCAACAGAAAGATTTCCGAGTGCGACAAAAAGATTCCAGTGTTCGACAAAAAGATTCCAGATTTCGTCAGAAAGATTCCCGAGTTCGACAAAAAGATTTCAAAGTTCGACAGAAAGATTCCACAGTTTGACAGAAAGATTCCGAGCTTGACAGAAAAATTCCAGAGTTCAACAGAAAGATTTCCAAGTGCGACATCAAGATTCCAAAGTTCGACAGAAATATTCCAGAGTTCGACAAAAAGATGCCCGAATTCGACAGAAAGATTCCAAAGTTCGACAGAAAGATTCATGAGTTCGAGAGGAGAGAAAGTTCGACAGAAAGATTCACGGGTCCGGAGAGAAAGATTCCAAAGTTCGACAGAAAGATTCCCGAGTTCGACAGAAAGATTCGCGAGTTCGACAGGAAGATTCCCGAGTCCGACAGAAAGATTACACAATTATTACAGAAAATTTCAAAGTTCGACAGAAAGATTCCATGATTGGACAGATTCCAGAGTCCGAGAGAAAGATTCCAGGGATCGACAGTGCAACAGCTCGACTGAAAGATTCCCGGATTCGAGAGAAAGATTCCAAAGTTCGACATAAAGATTCCAAAGTTCGACATAGCGATTCAAAGTTCGACAGAAAGATTCCAAGGTCCGAAATAAAGATTCCAGAATTAGAGAGAAAGATTCCAAACTTCGACAGAAATATTACCGAGTTCCACAGAAAGATTCTAAATTTCGACAGAAAGATTCCCAAATTCGACAGAAAGATTCCGGAGTTTCGATTCCTAGATTTTGACAGAAAATTCCAAAGTTCGACAGAAAGATTCCAAAGTTCGACAGAAAGGTTCACCAGTTCCACGGAAAGATTCCCGAGTTCAACAGAAAGCTTCCAAAGTTGACAGAAGGATTCCGGTGTTCGACATACAGATTCCCAGATTCTGAAAGATTCCAATGTTAAACAGAATGATTTCAGGGTTTGAAATAAATATAGCAAAGCTCGACAGAAAAATTCAGCGTTCAATAGAAAGATTCCTTAGTTCGACTGAAGGATTTCCTAGATCGAGAGAAAGAGTCCAAGGTTCGACAGAAAGATTCTGGGTTCGACAGAAAGATTCTAAATTTTTACAGGAAGACTCCCAAGTTCAACAGAAAGATTCCGGAGTTCGATTCCCGGATTCTGACTTAAAATTCCAAAGTTCGACAGAAAGATTCTTTAAGTTCGACAGAAAGATTCCCGGGTTCAACAGAAAGATTCCGAGCTCGACAGAAAGATTCCCAAGTTCGACAGAAAGACAGAAATTTCGACAGAAAGCTTCCAGGGTCCGGACAGAAAGATTCAAAAGTTCGAGAGAAGGATTCCAGAGTTCGACAGAAAGATTCCCGAGTTCGACAGAAAAATTATGGGTTCGAAAGAAAGATTCTAAAGTTCGACAGAAAGATTCCCAAGTTTGACAGAAAGATTCCGGAGTTCAAGAGAATTATTTCCAGATTCTGAAAGAAAATTCCAAAGTTCGACAGGAAGATTCCAATGTTAAACAGACTGATTCCAGGGTTTGACAGAAATATAGCAAAGTTCGACAGAAAATTTCAGCGTTCAATAGAAAGATTCCTGAGTTCGACAGAAGGATTTCCTAGATCTAGAGAAAGATTCTAAGGTTCGACAGAAAGATTCCCGAGTTCGACAGAAAGATTTCAGAGTTCAACAGAAAGATTTCCGAGTGCGACAAAAAGACTCCAGAGTTCATCAGAAAGATTCCCGAGTTCGGCAGAAAGATTCCCCAATTCTGACAGAAAATTCCACAGTTCGAGAGAATGATTCCATGATTAGACAGAAAGATTCCAGAGTTCTACAGAAAGATTCCCGAGTTCGACATAAAGATTCCAGAGTTCGACAGAAAGATTTCCGAGTGCGAGAAAAAGATTCCAGTGTCCGAGAGAAAGATTCCAGAGTTCGACAAAAAGGTTCCAGAGTTCGTCAGAAAGATTCCCGAGTTCGACAAAAGGATTTCAGAGTTCGTCAGAAAGATTTCCGAGCGCGACAAAAAATTCCAAACTTTGACAAAAATATACCAGAGTTCGACAAAAAGATTCCCGAGATTGACGGAAAGATTCCCGAGTTCGACAGAGAGATTCCAAAGTTCGACAGAAAGATTTCAGAGTTTGAGAGAAGGAGAGAAAGTTCGACAGAACAATTCACAGGTCCGGAGAGAAAGATTCCAAAGTTCGACAGAAAGATTTCAAAGTTCGACAGAAAGATTCCAGAGTTCAACAGAAAGATTTCCGAGTGCGACATAAGGATTCCTAAGTTTGACAGAAATATTCCAAAGTTCGACAAAAAGATTCCAGATTTCGGCAGAAAGATTCCCGTGTTCGACAGAAAGATCACCCAATCATAACAGAACATTTCCGAGCGCGACAGAAAGATTCCATGATTGGACAGAAAGATTCCAGCGTCTGAAAGAAAGATTCCAGGGATCGACAGTGCAACAGTTCGACTGAAAGATTCCCGAATTCGAGAGAAAGATTCCAAAAGTTCGACATAAAGATTCCAAAGTTCGATATAACGATTTCAAAGTTCGGCAGAAAGATTCCTGAGTTCGACAGAAAGATTCCAAGGTCCGAAATAAAGATTCCAGAATTCGAGAGAGAGATTCACAACTGCGACAGAAATATTCCCGAGTTCCACAGAAAGATGTTCAGTTCGACAGAAAGATTCCAGAGTTCAACAGAAAGATTTCCGAGTGCGTCAAAAAGATTCCAAAGTTTGACAGAAATATTCCAGAGTTTGACAAAAAGATTTCAGAGTTCGACAGAAAGATTCCCGAGTTCGACAGAAAGATTACACAATTATAACAGAAAATTTCAAAGTTCGAGAGAAAGATTCCATGATTGGACAGAAAGATTCCAGAGTCTGAAAGAAAGATTCCAGGGATCGACAGTGCAGTAGCTCGACTGAAAGATTCCCGAATTCGAGAGAAAGATTCCAAAGTTCGACATAAAGATTCCAAAGTTCGACATAGCGATTTCAAAGTTCGACAGAAAGATTCCAAGGTCCAAAAGAAAAGTCCCAGAATTCAAGAGAAAGATTCAAAACTTCGACAGAAATATTACCGAGTTCCACAGAAAGATTTTCAGTTCGACAGAAAGATTCTGGGTTCGACAGAAAGATTCTAAATTTCGACAGAAAGATTCCAAAGTTCGACAGAAAGATTCCCGAATTCAACAGAAAGCTTCCAAAGTTTGACAGAAGGATTCCGGTGTTCGACATACAGATTCCCAGATTCTGAAAGAAAATTCTAAAGTTCGACAGAAAGATTCCAATGTTAAACAGAAATATTTCTGGGTTAGAAATAAATATAGCAAAGCTCGACAGAAAATTTCAGCGTTCAATAGAAAGATTCCTTAGTTCGACAGAAAGATTCCAGAGTTCCACTGAAAGATTTCCTAGATCGAGAGAAAGATTCCAAGGTTCGACAGAAAGATTCCCAAGTTCGACAGAAAGATTCTAAATTTTTACAGGAAGACTCCAAAATTCGACAGAAAGATTCCGGAGTTCGATTCCCGGATTCTGACTAAAAATTCCAAAGTTCGACAGAAAGATTCCTGATTTCGACAGAAAGATTCCAGAGCTCAACAGAAAGATTCCGAGCTCGACAGAAAGATTTCCGAGTTCGACAGAAAGACAGAAATTTCGACAGAAAGCTTCCAGGGTCCAAACAGAAAGATTCAAAAGTTCGAGAGAAGGATTACAGAGTTCGACAGAAAGATTCCCGAGTTCGACAGAAAAATTATGGGTTTCAAAGAAAGATTCTAAAGTTCGACGGAAAGATTCCGGAGTTCGACAGGAAGATTCCCAGATTCTGAAAAAAAATTCCAAAGTTCGACAGGGAAGATTCCAATGTTACACAGAATGATTTCAGGGTTTGACAGAAACATAGCAAAGTCCGACAGAAAATTTCAGCGTTCGATAGAAAGATTCCTGAGTTCGACAGAAAGATTCCAGAGTTCGACTGAAAGATTTCAGAGTTCAACAGAAATATTCCCGAGTTCGACAAAAAGATTCCAGAGTTCGTGGGAAAGATTCCCGAGTTCGATAAAAAGATTCACGAGTTCGACAGAAAGATTTCATGATTAGACAGAAAGGTTCCAGAATTCGACTTAGAATTAGACAGAAAGATTCCCGAATTCAACAGAAAGATTCAAGAGTTCGACAAAAAGATTTCCGAGAGCGACAAAAAGATTCCAGCGTCCGAGACAAAGATTCCAGAGTTCGACAAAAAGGGCCCAGAGTTCGTCAGAAAGATTCCCGAGTTCGACAAAAAGATTCCAGATTTCGTCAGAGAGACTTCGGTGTTCGACAGAAAGATTCCCCAATTCTGACAGAAAATTCCAGAGTCCGACAGAAAGATTTCCTTGTTCGAGAGAAAGATTCCAAAGTTCGACAGAAAGGTTTCCTAGTTTGACAGAAAGATTCCCGAGATGTACAGAAATATTCCCTAGTTCGACAGAAGGATTCCCCAGTTCGAAAGAAGGATTCCATAGTTCGAGAGAAAAATTCCAGAGTTTGACAGAAAGATTCCAGGGTTCGACAGAAAGATTCCAAAGTTTGACAGAAAGATTAACGTGTCTAGCAGAATGATTTGCACAGAAAGATTGCAAAGTACGACTGAAAGATTTCCTAGTTCGACAGAAAGATTTTAAAGTTCGACAGAAAGATTCCAGGGTTCGACAGAAATATTTCATAGTTAGACAGAAAGATTCCCGAGATCGACAGAAAGATTCCAAGTTCGACAGAAAGATTCCAAAGTTCGACAGAAAGATACGAGGATTCGACAGAAAGATTTCAGGATTCGACAGAAAGATTCCAGACTTTGACAGAAAGATTCCAGAGTTCGACAAAAAGATTCCAAAGATCGACAGAAATATTCCAGAGTTCGACAGAACGACTCAAGAGTTCCTAAGAAAGATTCCAGAATTCAGCAGAAAATTCCAAAGTTCGACAGAAAGATTCCCGAGATCGACAGAAAGATTTCAAAGATCGACAGAAAGATTCCAGGATTCGACAGAAAGATTCCCGAGTTCGACAGGAAGATTCCAGAGTTCGACAGGAAGACTCCAGAGTTCGACAGAAAGATTCCCGAGTTCGACAAAAAGATTTCAAAGATCGACAGAAAGATTCCAGGATTCGACAGAAAGATTCCCGAGTTCGACAGGAAGATTCCAGAGTTCAACAGAATGATTTCAGTGTTCGACAGAAAGATTTCAGGGTTCGACAGAAAGTTCCAGGGTTCGACAGAAAGATTCCCGAGTTTGACAGAAAGATGTCTTAGTTCCACAGAAAGACGCCAAACTTCGACAGAACGATTCCGGTGTTTGACAGAAAGGTTCCAGAGTTCCACAGAAAGATTCCCGAGTTCGACAAAAAGATTCTAGAGTTCGAGAGAAAGATTCCAAAGTTCGACAGAAAGATTCCAAAGTTCGGCAGAAAAATTACAGGATTTGATAGACATATTTCAAAATTTCGACGGAAAGATTCCAGTGCTTGAATGAAAGATACCCGAGTTCGACAGAGGGATTCCAAAGTTCGACAGAAAGATTCCGGAATTCGACAGAAAGAATCCAAAGTTCGAGAGAAAGATTCTAAAATTCGACAGAAAGTTTCTCGAGTTCGGCAGGAAAATTTCTGATTTCCACAGAAAGATTCCAAAGTTCGACAGCAAGATTCCAGTGTTCGACTGAAAGATTCCCGAGATCGACAGAAAGATTCCAGGGTTCCACAGAAAGATTCCAGGGTCCGACAGAAAATTCCAGGGTTCGACAGAAAGATTCAAGAGTTCGACAGAAATGTGTCTGTCGAAGACTTGAATCTTTTGATTCCAGGATTGGAAAGAAAGATTCCAAAGATCGACAGAAAGATTCCAGAATTCGACAGAAAGATTTGAGTTCGACAATAAGATTCCAAATGTCGACAGAAAGATTCCAGAATTCGACAGAATAATTATCGAGTTCGACAGAAAGATTTCTGATTTCTGCAGAAAGTTAGACAGAAAGATTCCCGAGTTCGACACAGAGATGTCCTTGTACTACAGAAAGATTCCAGATTTCGATCGAAAGATTACAGGATTCGACAGAAAGATTACAGGGGTTGACAGAAAGACTGCCGAGTTCGACAGAAAAATTCCAAAGTTCGACAAAAAGATTTCTGGGTTTCACAGAAATATTCCAGGGTCCGACAGAAAGATTCCCGAGATCGAAAGAAATATTCCAACGTTCGACAGAAAGATTCCAGTGTCCGACAGAAAGATTCCAGTGTTCGACAGAAAGATTCCAAAGTACGACAGAAAGATTTCCTAATTCGAGAAAAAGATTTCAAAGTTCGACAGAAAGATTCACGAGTTCGATAGAAAGATTTTCTAGTTCGATAGAAAGATTCCTGAGATCGACAGAAATATTCCCTAGTTCGACAGAAGGATTACCGAGTTCGACAGAAGGATTCCATAGTTCGAGAGAAAGATTTCAGAGTTCGACAGAAAGATTTCAGTGTTGGACAGAAAGATTCCAAAGTTTGACAGAAAGTTTCTAGAATGCGGCAGAAATTCTGGAATCTTTCTGTCGAAAGATTCTAGAAGTTAAACAGAAAGATTCCCGAGTTCGACACAGAGATGTCCTTGTACTACAGAAAGATTTCAAATTTCGATCGAAAGATTACAGGATTCGACAGAAAGATTACAGGGTTTGACAGAAAGATTGCCGAGTTCGACAGAAAGATTCCAAAGTTCGACAGAAAGATTCCAGTGCTCGGCAGAAAGATTACGGAGTTCGACAGAAAACTCCAGCGTTGCACAGAAACTCAAGCGTTCGACAGAAAGATTCCAAGTTCGACAGAAAGATTCCTTAGTTCGACAGAAATATTCCAAAGTTCGACAGAAAGACTCGAGGATTCGACAGGAAGATTCCAGATTTTGACAGAAAGATTCCATAGTTCGGCAAAAAGATTCCAAAGATCGACAGGAATATTCCAGAGTTCGACAGAAAGACTCCAGAGTTCCACAGAAAGATTCCAGAATTCGACAGAAAATTCTAAAGTTCGACAGAAAGATTCCCGAGATCGACAGAAAGATTTCCTTGTTCGAGAGAAAGATTACAAAGTTCGACAGAAAGATTCCTTGGTTCGACAGAAATATTCCAAAGGTCGACTAAATGATTCCCGAGATCGACAGAAAGATTCCAGGGTCCGACAGAAAGATTCCAGGAATCGACAGAAAGATTCCAAAGTTCGACAGAAAGATTCCCGAGTTCGACAAAAAGGTTTCAAAGATCGACAGAAAGATTCTAGGATTCGACAGAAAGATGCCCGAGTTCGACAGGAAGATTTCAGAGTTCGACAGAAAGATTCCAGTGTTCGACAGAAAGATTTCTGGGTTCGACAGAAAGATTCCAGGGTTCGACAGAAAGATTCCCGAGTTCGACAGAAAGATTCCCGAATTCGACAGAAATATTCCAGAGTTCAACAGAAAGATTCCAGAGTTCGACAGAAAGATTTTTTGTGTCATATGAATTCTTCAGACTACTAAGTGTGATTTTCACAGCGTTTTGGCCGATGTAACCTCCAACTTGAAATATCTTGTCGAACTCGGGAATCTTGGATTATTATTGCTTCATATTTGATTATAATCAGTTAATATTAAGACTTTCTTTCTCTGTGTATAAAATTAAATTTGCATTGAAATGAACTGGACTCACAGATGCTCACTTTTATTATAGAGATAATTTAAAAGTGAGCCATTATCAATCATGGAAACAAAAAAATATAAAAGAAATTTTTAAAAAAACAGAACAGTGTCCATGAATGTTTGGATGATAGCGTCGTTGAAATAAAAATGGAGGTTGTCTTATAAACCAGAATTGACTCGAACAAAAATCTTTCATTTCAGCATGATGCTAAACCAGTTTTATTTGTAATAATCTTATCCTTTGAACAGAGATTTTGAAATGCTTGTGAGTGTCGACAATAAAGTGCAAAAATAAAATGCAAAATTCATGAACAGATTAAATGATGCTGAAACACATGAAAATTTATTGGTAATGTTTTATCTGCAACGTGGTTTGTCGACTGAAAGAAATGGCTTTATTAACCAGACAATGGAATAAGTCAACTTGTGGTCACTGTTTGAACAGATATTCATTTTTCCTTTCTTTTTTTTTCTTTCTTTTTAATTTTTTTCTAACAGCCCAGTCCAATTCTTGCTTCTTGCATACGCAACATATGGCAATCCTGTCACTTAAACTAACTTCACAAATTTCTTGAAGACAACCTTTGTGACAAATACGAAGTTTCGGCCGGGTGCCACCCACGGCTCCGGGCCAAGTGTAGTATCTGTTCCGGCAGATACTGCAATCAAACCCCCACATATAAGACCATTGCCCTTGTGGCAATCAATTATTGGTCAATGTAGGGGAAACCCTTCATATCAATTGTCACTATCCCCGGGAGCTGGTTCCCATTTCCCCAATCTCTCCACATTAAAAACGGCCTTGTGCCTAATTTGCTCAGTGGGAAAGCAAATAAATATACAACTTTTGTGAAAAACATCCAACTGTTGGATTTGTCTTCTGTACAATGTCAAAGACTCTGAGCCATACAAGAGTGTTGTGAGAATTACAACCTTTTAGATTTATATCTTCGTTTTAAGTCTAATATCGTGAACTTTCCAAAGTCGATGGCGACGTTTTTAAAGTCTTTTGCAATTCCTTTGACCGTCTCATCATCAAATGTTCCACTAATGTTTACTTTACCTCCGAGGTAGTTGAAGTTCTTGACATATTTCAAACTATGAATTGACATATTTCAAACTATGAATTGACATATTTCAAACTATGAATTGACATATTTCAAACTATGAATTGACATATTTCAAATTATGAATTGACATATTTCAAACTATGACCGTCAACTTGAATTGGTATTTTGGGGAATGCATGAACATGCGGGTTCTGCTTGACACCCCTAATTTGTTTCAGTATTGGGGCTGGCTGATGAACAACTTCAGGTTAATCTATATGCCTTACAAGCATCAGCAGCGAATTTGTTTATAAGAACGAACTGGGCAGAAGTGAATCATCATCTGCGAACAGTAAGTCACCAATTATACAGGTTCGAGTAAGAGTTTTGGCTTTAAACCTTTGATGATTAAAAAGTCCACCACTTGCCCTATACTGAATTTTCATGCTATCCTCAGTTCCAGCAAATGCATGTTTCAGCATTACAGAAAAGTACAGGGGCCATGACACATCTCTGTTTAGTGTCGTAATAAATCTCACCATTTGAAACAGCATTTGCCTTCATTCCTTCATGGAATGGCTCGCTTCCTTTTAACATTTTTTCGGGTATACCAAGCTTTCGCAACACTTTCCACTGGGGAGCCTGGTTTACAGTGTCGAATGCCTTAGTGAGATCCACAAACACCATATACATCTGATTCTTTTCACGAAAATTCTCTGTAATCTCAAGGAGAGAATTGTGTCTATGGCGCCGCGACCTGCATGGAAGCCACACTGTTACTTAGGATATATATCGTCAATTACATGCTTTATGATCTCGTTCAAAATCAACCTTTGCAAGATTTTATCTATTTTCCTTATTTTTTGCACAACTGATGAATAACACCATCTTTAAAATCTTTTCTGCTTCCAAATTTCAATGAATAATTCAAGCAATCTCTTCACGAGTTTTGTACCACCATACTTGAAGATTTACGGTGGGATTGCATCTTTCCCCGGTGTTTTTTCCTGACATTATTTATTAAATAGCTGCAATAACTTCCTGAAAGCTCGGTAAAAAGATAACTCTAGTATTTTTGGTCGTTGAGGGGTTGATTCAATAACATCTTCATCAGTAGAAGATGTATTGTTAAAAACAGTAGCAAAATGTTCAAGATTTTAGCCTTGTCTATCAACAGGTCTCCATTAGTCGAATTAATCGGTGATACTCCATTTCCATGTGGACCAAACATTTTCTTCATAACTTCGTAGGATGCTCTAGACCAAATAATATTTTACTATGAAGCAGATGATCTGAAAGGAAGCATGTGGTGTGACAAGACTATGTCACTTTAATCCCGCCGTTTTTGCATCACATAGTCGATCATATGTCAGTCTTTAGAGCGTGGATGCTCTTATAGCAATTTTTGTTGGGTTTATGATATCTAAATACAACTCTTTGCAGAAAGAAAGCCGTCTGAGTCCGAGTTCATATACCCAATACCATAATAACAATACTCCTTCCCAGGTTTAGAAATCACTTCCAACCCGAGTATTAAAATCACCCGTAAGGATGATTTTATCCTTCCCAGGTTTAGAAATCACTTCCAATCCGAGTATTAAAATCACCCGTAAGGATGATTTTATCCTTGTGACAAACTCCAGAAATGAAATTCTGAAGTTGGTTATCCTTTTCTTGTTCCGGGCTTGCCAAAGTTGGTGCATAGCAGCTAACAAGAACTACCCGAATGGTCAGATAAGCCATTCTGAAAAGATGGGAGAGTTTGGACCACGCCCAATCTTATAGCAAATGCAACACCCGAATGCCGTGGCTCAACTTCACTGTTCCTACTCCAATAAAAAGCATATCTCCCTTTAACTTATGTTAGCTGTGATTCACCTGCAAGTTTCACTTAGTGTAGCTATGTAAATGTTATACTTTTTCAAGTCCACAAAAGCAAGGGCTGTTTTGGCTCTGGTGCAGAGGTATTATCTTGAAACGTACGCATATTCCAAAATCCAAATATTTTTTTTTGTATTTTGAATTGTTTTGACTGCGTGATTGGATACCTAGAAAACTGCAGCTTGCTGCCAAGGTTGATGTGAATATACAATGTTTATAGTTCTTTTTCTCGCCCCACCCCCAACTAACGGGAATAGCAGTGCAAATCTCTCTCTCTCTCTCTCTCTCTCTCTATATATATATATATATATATATATATATATATATATATATATATATATATATATATATAACTGCGAATGTGTGTCTGTGAGGACAATTTCTACCTATATACTGAACGAATTTTTTGTCTACAGGCTTGAAATTTGGTATATAGGGTCTTCAGACACGTGAACAATTTTTAATCGGTTTTTATCAGGAAAAGGGGCTGCTAAGGCGGTCAAAATTGAACATTTTGTACTTGGGGAGATTGGATTTTTATTCGTTTGTCAACTATTTCACGGGGTTTAAAAACGCTTTTTAAAACGTGGCAAGCTGGTCTAATGGTTATCGTACTTGATTTACTATCTTTAGGTTTTGTCACTGATGGAGAGATTTTGTGCAATAACTGCCATCATCCACTGGCCTGCTAATGGTCCAACTAGTGACTCCCAGCAATATCCTTTGCCTGTTTCCATCGCCACCACACCATCGCCAATGTGCTTGTTTTGCATGTAGGATTTACATATAAGTTATTCAAACAAATTTTGTTGTCAGAAACCCATACAAGCTTTGATTATTGTGTAGCACCATTCACACTTTTTAAGACTGTAGATGGTTTTGTGTGTATTCAAAAATACAAATTCTTAATCTGATGAACAACTGGTTCTAACGTAATGCTGTTTGTCGAACTGGCGTTAAAATAGACATATATAACTGGGTTTATATATATATATATATATATATATTTATATATATATATATATATATATATATATATATATATATTCTGTCATTTTGTCAAACTAAGAATCAAAAGGAAGCGTCTGCTAATTTAAGTTTTTAGTATAACGTAAATTTACTGTTTAATATCTGTCCATTATGACTCCTAATAATTTTTCCAAATTATTTTTATAACCACAACTAAGTTTAACGGTATTTTTATTTAATATTTATGTAGCGGGTTATTTACCAAGAAATGTCAACTTTAAAGATTGAGAAAAATATGTTCAATCTTTGGATTTAACAAGTAATTTTCCAACTTCTATTTTAGTCTGATGTAATTTCTATCATTTCTGTTATAATACTGTTAAGACTTATTGTGTGTGTATTCTTATTGAAAATTGATTCAGGAGATGAATTATTGCTAATTCTATGGCTAATTAATGTTAATGTTTAGTTCGACTTGGGAGTAACATATATTGGGTCATAACCTTCTTTTATATATGACTTATATGTTCTATAGACAAGGTTAAATGTAACATCTAATAAATTAGAAAATTTAATTTCGGTTGTGATATCAAAAAGTTTTTCATTATTTCGTGTATACACTTAATTAAATGATAAAATAGACATTAATTTTAGATACTTCTGACGATGTTTTCTTTGTCTTCGTGATAATTTAACTATAAATGCGTTCTTTTTTACGTAAAATACATAGGTATTACCACTTATCAAGGCCCAGAGACAACTGGAGGATAAGGGTTAAGAGTGTACAGTAGTCTCTTGAACAATATAGTAATTGATAGTAATAGAAATTCGGTAAATTTGTTAACTTAAGTGGAACGGCTCATCAAGAATTTGTTTACGTTGGACTTAAAGACAATCAGATTGTAGTCAGCTGAAAAGCAGGAGAACGGAAGACAGTTCCACAGGCGTGCAGCTCTAAGAAAGAAGCTTTTTTCATGGAATCTACGTTTACGTTTAGGTTTAGGCACAGATAAAGAGGGGCGGGTCTTGATAGTGTTTTCAGCTAGACGAGTGTTTCTTGTGAAAGTTTGGCGAAGGGGAACCATAGATTGAAGCTCAGTCGAGCACTTGCC
This sequence comes from Euprymna scolopes, assembly GCF_053919585.1. Classification (NCBI taxonomy): domain Eukaryota; kingdom Metazoa; phylum Mollusca; class Cephalopoda; order Sepiida; family Sepiolidae; genus Euprymna; species Euprymna scolopes. Next base: position 136,204,320 of record NC_136491.1, on the reverse strand, counting down.
ATGAAAATAACGATAAAGCAAAGACAAACTCGCAACATCTCGTCTGTGAGATAGAGGTTGCAGGGAAAAGAAAAGGGCATCTCCTACAAAGCTACGAAGTCTATTTTGAACTCTATCAAGGCAGGACAAGTCCTTTCTAGCAGCTCCTGCCCAAATGTGGCAACAGTACTCCATCCTTGGACGTAGCTGGCTCTTATATAGATAGAGAATTATATCAGCAGTGAGATATATACTGGATCGATAGAAAGATTCCACCATTTTTCCAGTGGCCTTGGCAACGAATTTAATGTATGTGTTCCATTTAAGATCAGGAGTAAAGACCAAAAGCTTGTAAAAACATGAGGCCTCCCCAAGACGAGAGCCATTCATTTCAATTGATGCCAGATGGGGATTAGTACGTTGATGATCTAAAGATAGAAGCTTAGTTTTAGATGCATTAAAAGTAACCAACCACTCCTTTCCCCATTGTACGACGTGCTCAAGATCAGAGGAGAGAGAATTGGAGAGAATTTGGTCGTTTACGGTCTTAGATGTGCTACCATAGATGGTAGTGTCATCAGTATAGATTCTACGAATGATGTAAGGATGTGATTTGGAAGATCATTAATGTAAATCAGGAAGAGAGTTGGGCCCAGGATGGAACCCTGAGGGACTCCAGCATTAATATCGTGAGCTTCTGATTTCTGCCCATCGACTTCTACTCTTATGAACCTATCAGAGAGAAATGATTTAATAATTGAGAAGACATTTCCAGCTATACCATAGCTGGAGATCTTGTGAAGTAAACCTTTATGCCATACCCTATCAAAGGCCTTAGATATGTCAAGAGCAATTGCCCTAGAAAGGTTACCTCTGTCGAGCGATTCACTAATCCTATGAGATAAAACTGTAAGCATATCTGCTGTAGATCTAGCAGAACAGAAACCATATTGTGTGTCACTAAGGTTATTTTTGCTGAGATGGTTAATTACTTCTCTATTTAACACAGATTCCAGCAACTTACTCATGACGCACAGGAGATTATTGGCCTGTACTGAGAGGGAGATGAGCGATCACCTGAATTTTTAAATACAGGGCATACTGATGAGATTTTCCAGGGTGATGGGAAGCAATTCTCCTTAAGACAACGTTTAAACAGTTTTGTAAGTATGAGCGCTAGTTCTGGTTGAAGCTTTTTTAGCACTATAATTGAAATACCGTCAGGGTCGGTTGCTTTACTGGAATAAAGGTTTTTGATTAGCTTGGCAGCATTATGAACAGATATTTGTATATCACGTAGCGTGTTTTCTGCTACAGGAGGAAATATTGGAGGTTGGCGGCCTTGGTCGCAAAGGATAGAATTAGCTGCAAAGTTCTTGGCAAATAGTTTGGCTTTGTTTGATGCTGACGAGATTAACTCAGGTCCATTGATGATGGTTGGGATAGAGTATACGCTTCTGTTCAGGATTCTGTTTGCTATTTGCCAAAACTGGTGGGAACCAAGCCGCTGCTAAGCTATTTTGGACTTGATGGACTGAGCATACAACTCTCTTACATTCTTTACTACTTTCTTACAATAGTTGCTGGCAATCCTGAAAGCGGCTTTAGTCTCAATACATCTATTACGTTGGAAGCAATGGAAAAAGTGATTTCTGTGCGCAAAGGCAGCAGCACATTTTGGAGAGAACCATGGCTGGCTATTAGGTTTTTGCTGGAACTTTTTTGAGGGTATACAACGGTCTATACCTACAATTAACCATTCTGTCAGGTCTGATACTATAGAGGACACATCCTTTTTAAACATGGAACGCAGAGGTAGATCTGATATACGTAAATGTACGGAAGCTGTGCCAGTCAGCCATAGTGTAGCGATATACTGTACGGTGGAGAGGTATGTCTAGGGACTTATTACATTTCATTTTTATCTTAATTGATACAACAGAGCGGTCGGAAGATCCAAGTGGTGACAGAATGGAAGCTGAACACAGTTTAGGGCAAGTTGTGAGAAAAAGGTCTAGGAGACTCGCATACTGGCCGTCAGTGTCAGGCACACGGGTGGGTTCGTGGGCAATCTGAGTGAGGTCATAAGCAATGGAGAAATCATGACAGAACCTCCCTCATCATCGGTCTTGTTTGAGTGGATTAATCATTTCACATTGTGAACATTGAAGTCTCCACATACGTGAATGTTAGCTGAAGAATAAGCAGATAGGACTTGGTCAATTTTCTCAAATATGCTTTTAAAGATAGTAACTCCGTTGTTGTGGGGCGATAGAGAGTAAATATAAATGCAGTAGTGTGAGCAAGTGCATCCCGGAAGCACATATAGGGTAAGTTAGGATCTTCTCTGGAGATGTTCCTTCCACATGGAAAGCCATCTTTAAAATAGGCATATATTCCATGCCCATGGCGATCTTGGGGGTCAGATTTGGAAGTTAAATTAGAGTATCTTTTAATTTCGAACTCATCTAGGGAAATAGTCTGTCCAATGCCAGTTTCACTTAGAAATAAAAGGTCTTGTTTAGTCTCCTGTAATTGTGTTTCAACCTCTGGAATGTTAGAACGTAGACCTCTTATGTTGGAGAAGGAGACATAGTAGTGGAGGTCTACGTTGGAAGTTGGAGATCCGGGTTTAATCGTATATTTTTTCTTGAAACTTGTCATGATGGAGTTTTGGGATTTGTGGACTAGGTCGACAGACTTGTTTAGAGCAGGACAGAGAGGGAAACTAAGAGAGAAAAAGAAATGAAGAATTGTTTTTTGTAGCACATGATAAGGTAAACCTGTAACAATTACCCACTAATATGACATACATATTCTAAATAAAAAGTAAATTACTGAATGAAAGGGATGAAATAGGTAGTAACTGTAGACACTTCAAACGATTGACTCTGGATAAATATGGTTATAACCTAGTAAATTAACCACATATTATTCCATAAACAACAAAGGGTGGGGTTCACAGCGAATTAAGATACTTCCAACTAATTAGACATCAGTAACATTGTCGTTATTTCTGACCGAAAACATTGAATGTAGAGATAGTCGCAAAAGAAAATGAGAACTAAGAACTTAGTGAAGGAAAAAGGTATTTATTTTGTTTATTTGATGCATCTAACATAGCTATATACCGATTCAGAAAAAAATCTCACTGGCACGACAACATTTTTTTTCAACTTTTGAGAGCAAACTCACGTGTTAGCCGGACGTTTTCTTTTTTTCTTCTCTTTCTTTTCTTGTCCCTTCCGATCTTAATTCGTATATATGCATTTTAGTTTGTGCCGTTGTAAACAGGCTCTTGTCCTGGGTCACTGGTAACAGGTGAACCCTTACACATGCATCTTGAAAGTCTTTCACTGGGAATTCTCCGCGAGTTCTCTCTTTGGTTGGTCGATTTAAGCGCCGATTTCACCTTCAGGTTGATATGAAGTGAAGAGATTTTTATGCACACAAAAGAAAGACAAACTCAGATTTCTCTATTCTAAGAGTTAATTCAACTCAAATTTACAAAATATAATATAACTTATATACAACTGCCCAATGTTAATTTTTTACAAAACACACTATTGGATCTTACTCACCGTGTTTTGCGGTGACGGCGGATGGGGAAAGGGCGCAACTGCAACTTTTAGATTAGTGTTAAATTCTCTCAAGATCCAGCTTCAACTAACTGATTTTTAGCGCGAGCTTTCGCTTATCTAGTCAGGTAATAGATAGAGTAGGTTATTCCCTAAACCAATCGCCAATCAATACGTAATCCCCGGAGAAAGTCTCGATTCGATGCGTGTGTGCTGGTGATTCTACGAATGTTCGCAAGTTTCAGTTTCCGCGATCATGGTGGTTAATCCTTTACTCCTTGTCTGGCCCAAGAACCGAAATCATATCCAGAATGATTTCAAAATGACATCGAATTGTCAATTTTCCCCCAACAATAAATGTATATGTATGTTTTACAAAGACACAATGAATTCAGAACTTAACTCTTTCTTTCAGCAAGGTTATCCGCCTCTGCCTGGGTACGCAATAATGCTTAATAGTTATTACAAGCATAAATGTCCGGCCTTCTTCAGTGTTTCGGGAGTCTTAATCTCCCCCAAATGGGGAGCTCTACGGCTCCCGGAGGCGGTCACACTCACGCTGACGGGCCTATGTTACACATCTAGTGCTAATTAATTTCCTAAATGGTAAAATACTTGAATAAAATTAATTAAAAAAAAAAAACTGTGGGAAGCTGTGCTATGAAATCTAGAAATTAAATAAAACTAATTAAAATATTAGTGAACAGATTATTTAACGATCGATTGCTTATTATTATCCTCTTCATCTCATGCTCAACTTTTTAATATATATATATATATATATCTATATATATATATATATATATATATATATGTGTGTGTGTGTGTGTGTGTGTGTGTGTGTGTGTGTGTAATGGGGGATGATTCCAATATTATTCCCGATTCCGATGCAATTACCGATTCCCTATAAATATTTAAATAATTCACTCCAGACTTGCTATTTTCCCAATTTCCGTAAAAACTATGAAGCGCGAAATGTAAGAATACATCTGTAGGGGATGACCTTTAGATTTTAGTTTTACTAGTAGTTAAAAATTAATCGATATTTATTATTTCATCAGTAGAAAAATTTGCTTTAAAATAAAATCAAATAAAACAGATAATTAAAAGAATCATTTTTTGGCATCGGAAAATAATTCATTTATTATTATATGATTGTAATTTTTAAATAGTTCTTTTAAATTATTCATTTACTAGCAGTTAAGCCCACCTTTGCCCCGGCCCTATGTAATGTTCATAACTTTATGTGTGCGTATATATATATATATATATATATATATATATATATATATATATATATATATATATATATATTAAAAAGTTACAATATATATATATATTAAATATATATATATCAAATATATATATATATATATATATATATATATATATATATATATATATATATATATATAACTACTTCATTTACTCACATAAACCTAATATACGAAAGTATAGATTCATGCATAAACTTTAAGTATTTACTTCAAAAGTGCTCAATACGTAGGTAGAGCTAGTTAGTAATTTATAAAATTTATATGGCGATTAAGCTACACTGAATATTCTGCGTTTCATCCACTATAGGATTCGTCAGGCTTATGCGCGAATTCTGTGGTTGTGGATATGTTGAGGATTTCTAGTTAGCCAATTATAAATTACTAACTAGCTCTACCTACGTATTGAGCACTTTTGAAGTAAATACTTAAAGTTTACGCATGAATCTATACTTTCGTATATTAGGTTTATGTGAGTAAATTTAGTAGTTATACTTAGCTCCTAAAACAGTCGAGCACTCTCAAAAGAATTTATTTCACCACATTAAAAATAGATATGGAAAGAGTTAATTTCGAAACATCGCTAAAAAACATCCCCACACCCAGCAAGCATAGCTATATTATTAAATTAATCCAAAAAACAGATGAACTAATACGCCGAATGCGATGGCGAGCAAATTTCTTCCTTAAAAATGAAAACGTAAACAAAAAAGAATCCTATGGTTTTAAAACCCTTAAAAATGCGAAAACAGTAGACCTTTTGATAAACTTTGAAAATGACCTTTTAAACGTAATTAAAAACCTCGAATTCCACAATCAACCTAACAATTTCCAACGGAAACTACACAAAATCGTTAGAAACATAAACAACTCTAATAAAATCTTTTTAAAAGCAGATAAAACCAGTAACTTTTATAAAATAGATAAGCAATAATATAACAAACTAATCACAGAAAACATTACAAAAACCTACAAAAAACTAGACACCAACGAATGCGATTACATAGATATAATAAATACTGAAAGTAAACAAATTACCGATAAACTAAAAATTAGCGATAAAGTTGGCAAATTGAAACCTAGAGAGTCATACATTCTGCTTAAAGACCACAAATGGAACTTTAATAATAATCCCAGCACCCGCCTGATAAACCCAACTAAACTAGAAATAGGTAGAATTAGCAAAACTATACTTTCTAGAGTAAACAAATAAATCAAACAGGACCTAGAACTAAACCAGTGGGCAAATACTACCGAAGCAATCACCTGGTTTAAAAATATAGAAAACAAAGATAAATGTACGTTCATACAGTTTGACATCATAGACTTTTATCCCTCGATATCCGAAGAACTTTTTAACATTGCCCTAGAATTTGCCGAGGCATACATTGATATATTCTCAGAAGAAATCAACATCATTAAAAAATGTAGAAAATCAGTTCTAATAAATAACAATACCAATGGATAAAAACTAAAACGAAAAATTCGTTCGATTTGGCGATGGGTGCCAGAGACTCTGCAGAGGCATCAGATCTTGTGGGATTATTCATTCTATATACCCTCACAAGCATATTCGATATTACGGATATCGGCCTATATAGAGATGACGGACTAGCTATAATAAAAAACTCCAACAACGTCAATTAGGCCTAAAAGCGGACGTATCAGCTAACATAAAAATAACAAACTTCCTGGACGTCACGTTAAACTTAGATAAAAACACATATGAACCATACTTAAAGATAACGCTACTCCAATTTACGTAAACCCTAAGTCCAACCACCCACCATCAATTATAAAACACATTCCTAACTTGAGCGTAAGTAGACTCAGTAATAACTCAAGCGATGAAAATGCATTTAACAGGTCAACCAATATCTACGAAACAGCCCTAAAAAATAGTGGATACAAAAATATCGATATCAAATATAAACAACAAAACACCAACAACTATAATAAAATTAAAAATAGAAGAAAAAGAACTATAATTTGGTATACGGCCCCATACAATCAAATGTTAAAAACAAAACTTGGCAAGAAATTCCTAGATCTTATTGAAAAACACTTTCCCGCAACCAACCCCTTACACAAAATCCTCAATAAAAATACCTTGAAGTTATCTTACAGTTGTTGCGCAAATTTAGAGATGATAATTAAAGCACATAATAACAAAATACTAAATGAAAACAATGTAAACAACAACAAAATAAACAATAAAAAAATAGACACCATGACAGAAATAAAACCAACACTAGCAGAAATAATAATAATAATAATAATAATAATAATAATAATAATAATAATAATAATAATAATAATAATAATAACAATAATAATAATGATAACAAACCAACCCCGGACAAGAACAACCATACCATAAATAAAAATACTAATAACGAACAAGATAAATGCAATTGTAGACACCGCACACTTTGCCCAGTCCAAAATAAATGCCTAACAAAAAGCGTAGTTTATCAAGCAACAATATTTGCGAAAGAAAACCCGAATAACAAGAAATATTACATAGGCATGACTTCCTTAGATTTCAAAACCCGATACTATGACCACAAAAGTACATTAAAAAATTAAAAAAAACACCGTATAAAAACAACACTAGCGAATAAATACTGGGAACTCAAAGAAAGCGGACATTCGCCGGTAGTCGAATGGAAAATAATGAGGCAAGCTACCACGTGCAGACATTTAGACGACCCATGTAAATTATGCCTCCATGAAAAATTTGCTATCCTATACTTTAAAGAACCTCAAAATCTATTAAACTGTAGACGAGAAATAGCAAACAGCTGTGTTCACAAAATAAAACTTACTCTAGGATAGCGATACAAAATAGCTTTAAAACTAACGATAACAATAGAAAACAAACAAATAAATAAATTAAATAAACATGAATATACATAAACGATCACACATATATGTATATATACATATATATATATATATATATATATATATATATATATATATATATATATATATATATATATGTATATATATATGTGCATGTGTGTGTGTACACATAGGTATATTTATAAAAAGGAAGGAAAACGTCTACCTTAAACCACTAACCTAGTTCTAAAACAGATCCTTTGTTCGTTAAAATGCATGCCCATTGGCTGATAGGAAGGGGCGCGGTGGATACTAGAAAGCTGATTGGCCAACTAGAAATCCTCAACATATATAAACACAAGAAGCAACCACAGAATTCGCGCATAAGCCTGACGAATCCTATAGTGGATGAAACGCAGAATATTCAGTGTAACTTAATCGCCATATATATTTTATTATTAACTATATATTAAATATATATATATATTAAATATATATATATTAAAATATATATATATATATTAAATATATATATATTAAAAAGTTAATATATATATATATATATATATATATATATATATATATTAAAAAGTTCTCAAAGGTCAAATCTTTGAACTTTGACCCTATAACAGTCAAATGTCTGGCCGAAAAGCGATTAAAAAGATTTTCCCAAATCTCAACATTCCTTATGTCAAATCTCGAGTCTGTAGATCGAAAAATTACAGTTATTTGGCAGGGAAATGTACACAGACAGACAGACAGACAGACACGCACACACACACACACACACACACATACACAGACATTTTAACTTTTATAGATACTAGCATTTCAGCCCGGCGTTGCCCGGGGATTTGGAGGTGTGTGTTGAGCAAAAAAACAAGTAGTAGTAGTAGGAAGGCAGGCTCGAACCCGTACCGTGAAGGAGGAAAAGAACGGGGAAAAACATTACGTCTTTGCTGTTACGACCACCGCCAAACCGGAAGAGACGTAGGTTTTAGACAATCGAAAATCGAAAAGAGGGGATGACTTTCAAAAATATCGGCGAAAAAAGCGACCCTCCCTGTAAAAAAGGTCCCAGTTGAGGGTGAAGAAATTAATGTTTTTAGCCAATATTTCGGTATTTGTTGTCTGAAAGGTCGTGCTTCAAAACGATCCTAGTTTTGTGAAAATCCGCCGCCTCTGTCGAAAGCTTAAATATAAATGCAAATATACATACATACATTTATATATTGATAGCTCAAATTTTCGACCCAAACCGATTAAAAAGCTTGCCCTATTTCTGTATACCCATTATGTAAAATTTCAAATGTTTAGACCAGAAATTGTCTTAGTAATTTGGTAGAGGCCGCAGAGGTCAAATCTTTTTAACATTGACCCCTATTATGACCCCTTAAAATTTATTGTTTTGGGCTCAAATTAAGTTATTAAGTTAGATCCATGTCCAAGGAACCTATATCTAAAATTTCAAGTGTTTAGACCCAAAATTATCGGAGGAGTTTGGTAGAGTTCTCAAAGGTCAAATCGTTGAACTTTGACTCCTTAACAGCCAAATTACTGACCGAAAACGGATTGCAAAGATTTTCCCAAATCTCAGTACCCTGTATATGAAATTTCGAGTCTGTAGACTGAAAATTGACAGAGTTATTGCGTAGGGAAATGTACACCCCCCACACACAGACACGTTCGCTTTTGTAGATATACTAGCATAAGTGTCCTGCATTGCCCGGGTGTTTGGAGGTGTATGTTGAGCAAAAAAAAGGCCAATTTTTTAAACTTCGACCCCTATTATGACCCCTTAGCAGTTATTGTTTTGGGCTCAAGGAAGCTATATCAAAAATTTTAAGTGTTTAGACCCCAAATTTGTCGAAGGAGTTTTCTAGAGTTCTCAAACGTAAAATCGTTGACCACTTAACAGCTAAATTTCTGGCCGAAAACTGATCACATAAATTTCCCAACCCTCAGAACCCTGTACATCAAATTTCAAGTCTGTAGACTTAAAATTGACAGAGTTATTGCGTACAGACACACAGACAGGTTCACTTATATATATATATATATATATATATATATATATATATATATATATATATATATATATATATATATATATAACTACTTCATTTACTCACATAAATTTAATATACGAAATTATAGATTTATGCGTAAACTTTAAGTATTTACTTCAAAAGTGCTCAATACGTAGGTAGAGCTAGTTAGTAATTTATAAAATATATATGGCGATTAAGCTACACTGAATATTCTGCGTTTCATCCACTATAGGATTCGTCAGCCTGACGAATCCTATAGTGGATGAAACGCAGAATATTCAGTGTAGCTTAATCGCCATATATATTTTATAAATTACTATATATATATATATATATATATATATATATATATATATATATATATATATATATATATAGATAGATAGATAGATAGATAGATAGATAGATTAAACAAAAATATATGCGCATACATAAATATATATTGAAACAATTTTCTGTTTACTGTAAGCTTTTTATGCAAGTATAAATCATGTAGAATATCTGCATGAATATAATTACACGTAATACTTAAAAAAACTAATAGGGAATTAATTAAAATGAATGTTTCAAAGATTATGCAAATTAGCAAGATCTTTTGCTAGTGAATGCACTCCCACGACTCATATATAATAAAATTGTATTTTCTTTTTAAATAAATAGAAAAGAGGTGCTTTAATATGAATATCAATACACACAAAAGAAAAACGAATTTATAGGAGTATAGATAGATAGATAGATAGATAGATAGATAGATATAGAAGATTATTAAGATAAAATTGATAGGTTAGTAAATAAATGTTTAAGTATAATCTTCAGTAAAATGTTTGTTGAAAATTTTATTTTTTAACTTATCTTATTATATACTAGCAGGGAAACCTGCGTTGCCTGGGATTGAATGAGGATTAACGAATGTTTCACCCTCCTATATTTTATTGTCATTGTCACTCAGATTAATTGCCAAGCTAGTTGCGGAACCACCGCAGTGGACTGGTAGATGCTTCACATGCTTCCCCGCAATGACTAACTAACTAATAATAATAATAATAATAATAATAATAATAATAATAATAATAATAATGATAATAATAATAATAATAATAAGAAGAAGAAGAAGAAGAACAAGAAGAAGAAGAAAGTATAGCACTGCCCAATCAAACAGAAATGAGGGCACTAGGCGAACATGATAGCTACAAATACCTGGGAGTGCTGAAAGCAGACGCCATCAAACCAACGGAAATGAAAGAGAAAATTGGAAAGGAATACCTCGAGACTAGGAAACTAATGACGTTGCACAATGCACTACACCCGAAGGATGATACTGACTGACTATATGTGAAAAGGAAAGACGGAGGAAGAGAACTGCTCTCTATAGAAAACTGTGTAAATAACACGCAAAAAAGAATTAGCAAAATACATAATGCAGAACACCGGAAGAATAATTACTGCAGTCAGAGACAATGAAGAAACAAAAAAGATAGAAAAAGAGACGAGGAATAAGACGACTAAGGAAAACGGGAAGAGAAACAGCTACATGGACGATTCATAAGGATTACCAAAGAAGACATAAACGAAACCACTTGGAAATGCCTAAAAAAAGGAGACCTTAATAGGGAAACTGAATCACTAATAAAAGCTGCGCAAGATAATGCAATTAGAACCAGCCACAAGAAAACAGCAAATACAGACTCTGTGCACAAAAAGACGACACAATAAACCACATAATAAGTGAATGCAGCAAACTAGCCTAAAAAGAATATAAAAATAGACACGATCAAGTGGGGAAGGCGGTGCATTAGCAATTATGCAAACAAATGAATTTCGAGCACACAGATAAATGGTACAAACACAGATCAGCAGCAGTAATGGAAAATGAAAACACAAGATCCTATGGGACATGGATATACAAACCCATCCAAGCAAGAAGACCGGATGTCATAATAATTAACAAGAAGGGAAAGGCCTGTCAGATAGTAGATTTTGCCGTGCCAACAGACCACAGAGTGAAAATCAAGGAGAATGAGAAGCGAAGCAAATACATGGAACTGGCCAGAGAGCTGAAAGGGATCTGGACTGGACAATGGAGAAAGTACAAATAACACCACTAATAGTAGGAGCGCTAGGAATACTAAAGAACTTTGAAAAAAGAATGGAGGAGATAGGAATCAGAGGGATGACCGAGTAAATAAATGAATTTCAATAATGAAAACTGCAGAAATATTAAGGAAAACCCTTGAATGTGGAGACCAACACTACACATAAACTACACACAAACTGGACACAGAAACGGTTACAGATGCAAAACACAAAGTAACATCTCATGAAAACTGAAACTGTACAAATGAAGAAACCGTTTTTCCTGTGAGTGTCACCATAAATAAGCACCACACCAAATAATGAAGGTCAATGGGGGAGGGGAATACTGAGAATAGAAAGCACTAGCCAGACCTCCACTGGAGATGTGAAAAGAAGATTGGGATCTTGGGGAGGCTTTTTGCCACCCAAATTCCAGTGAAGACCAATGGTCGCCGCTAACGAGAAATCAAGGGTAAGCGACTGTTGCGATAACGCAAATTAATTTGCAATGGCTGTCGAAATACTTGGAGAGTACTGGAAATCTGGGGAGACTTGTTGTCCCTCAGACTCCAGGGAACACTACTAGTTGTACTCAAAGAAAATCTTTGACGAGGGATTGTGTGAATACTCCTAGTGAGTAAATAATAATAATAATAATAATAATAATAATAATAATAATAATAATAATAATAATAATAATAAATTTACATTGCACGTACTGTTGATTTTATAACATTATTTTTCTATAAAGGCTTGAATTAAGGGTTACAACATAAAAGTTAAGTAGCATGATTCAATTGTGCTCCAAACAGAAACATTCATTTCGAACCGCACCATTACCTTATAAAAGACCCTATAGTTGATTTTATACGCCGGGCGCTTCCGCTTGTACATTGATAAAACGTCTCAAATGCACTTGTGATTTTAGGCTGTTTAAGAGTATTAACTTTGTCAAAATCGGACTGCAGCTTCTTTCATCGGATTTTTTCGATTATCGATTTTCAATACTTATAAGAAGCATTCTGATACAAAACCTATCTAGAACACTCTCAAACACATAAAGTATATTTGTGTGAAATTTCAAAATAAAAAAAGGGAAGAAAAGAAAAATAGCCCATCCGTTTCCGAGTCCATAGGGAACACACTCACACACATATACACACATAGATGAAGTGCAATTATATACACGTAGAGATTATTCGTTGCAGTTAAATGAGAATGATGTCATTTTTAAGATTATAGCTATAAACTCTCATCCAGCGTAAATGGCTACTTCATCTAATAAAAAATTAAAGATATACAATAAATTTAGAATTTACGAAGTGCGTTCATTAAGTTTTCAGACATTTTTGTACAGGCATTTAAAATTGTCGTAGACTCTTGGAAATTCAGTATGTTATTACTATACATCATATGAGAAGACTGACCAATTTTTATGATTTCAGGTTCAAATGAACAGCGACAGCAAGAATTGGAATACATTCTACTAAAGCCTGATTCTGGTGAATTTCAAAAATGCAATCTGGACGTGAGAACACTTTAGAGAATAATATGCAATACAATTCTTCCTTCCTTCTAAGCTTGGAAAAAATGGCACAGAAATGTATGGAATGCTTCAAACTGCTTTTGGACCATCTTGCATGAATCAAGCATCAGTTTTTCAGAGGCATGAGAGATTCAAGGAAGGCCGGTAGTATATGAACGATGGTGAAAAGCGCCGGAGGAGTAAGGAAGTCAGAACGTCAGTGTTGATTTACCAATTAAAGAATTTCATTGATAGGAACCGTCGTGTGTCAATAGAAACAATAAGTGCACAGTTTGATGTCAGTGTGGGAACTGTACACACAATTATTCACGAGGAACTGAAGATGCGGAAGATTTGCGCGAAGTTTGTTCCAATATTGTTCAGAGAAGATCAGAAAGAAAAACATTGTCATCGGCATCAAGACAGTTCCTCACCCGCCCTATAATCAAGATCTTGATCCCTATGACTTTTAGTTATCCACTAAGATTAAGGAAAACTTTAGAGGCTGTCGTTATGGGACATTGAGGAGATGAAAGAGGCTGTGATGAGGGTCATTGACACGCTCACACAAACATACTTCCATGGAGTATCCAGAAGTTGTTGGAACGGTACAACAAGTGCATTGCAGTCGGAGGAGATTACTTCGAAGGGAACTAGAGTTTCATGTGTGAACTATCAATAAACGTGCCTATACGAAAAATAAGTATGGAAACTTATTGAAGGTACCTCGTTGTTATACCATTTATATGTTCCTACCCCTAACTTTGGAACTCGCCAACATGTCTAGTTCTAATATAATCCATGCGTATCAAAACACGGATAGTATAAACATATAACCGTAATGTATATGTAATATTCATTTGACAATAAATACAACTTACCTTGTTAAATATTAAGCGCGTATAAGTTTTCAAATATGACGCTCAATTGTAGTTGGTTTCCGCGTGTTTTTCATTGAATCTAAAACAAGCCTAGACAAGTGCACATGGCGTATAGGGAGGTCTCAATCATCAAATTATTGTTATTCTTTGCAGTGTGATCGATATTTTTTATTAGCTCGACTTAACGCCTCTTTTTAAACACGATTAAGAACCGAATCACGTGGTGTAACAGTCATCAAGATGAACTGGCAAATCGGAATACCGAGTTCAATCTTGCTTTCCTGCCTTCTGGAAAACTGCTTCTGTGCTACCCGCTTTCAAGAATTCTGGCGAAATAACTGACCCAGTAAATTACCGCCTCATTAGCTTTCTCCCACTTTTCGCCAAAATATTTGAGTCCATAATTAACCAAGCTCTAGTCCATCACCTTACAGATACTAAACTTCTGACCGATAAACAATATGGATTTAGGCCGGCCCGTTCCACAGCAGACATTCTAACTGTAATCTCTGAGCGTATATGCTATTCACTTGACAAAGCAGAGGAGGGTAGAGCGGTAGCTAGATATATCTAAGGCTTTTGACAGGGTATGGCATGAAGGTCTTCTCGGGAAAGTCAGATCATACGGTATCACTGGAAGAATACTCAACATAATTAAATCCTTCTTAGAAAAATCCAGGTTGTCCTCGATGGGCGTACATCTAAACAATATGATATAAATGCAGAAGTGCCTCAGGGGTCTATCCTTGGATATCTATTATTCCTAATATTCATAAATTACCTTCCTGATAAATTGTCTGTGAGATGAGTATATATGCTGATGACACCACGCTCTATAACAGACACGGCAGGAAAACAAATGAACATATATCTGTGGAAATGGCAGAAACACTAGAGGACGACCTCCAATCTATAGTGGAATAAGGACAAAAATGGATGGTCACATTCAATGCTGCCAAGACTAAACTTGTTTCCTTCAATAAATACAAGAAACCTTCTGTACCACCAATAACAATGGCCAAAGACTCTTTATCTGAAAGCACATCTTTTAAACTCCTCGGCCTAATGTTCACAGGAAACATAAGTTGGAAAAAATACATTGAGAGCATTGCCAGGACCGCTACGAAAAAGGTAGGCTCTCTCTACCGTGCTAGAAACCTACTAACGCCCAAAAGTATCCTGTACCTCTATAAGGCCACAATTCGCCAATGTATGGAGTGGTGTTGTCATATTTGGGCTGGTGCATCTGCTACTAGTCTCTCACTCCTAGACAAGGTTCAAAAACGAGTCGCTAACCTTAATAGGTCATGAACTGTCATCTAAGCCTCTGTCCCATCGACGAAATGTTGCATCACTCTGTCTGTTCTGCAAGTATTTTAACGGTGAATGCTCCGACGGACTGCAAGCACTTGTACCCCCTCGACGTAAATACCCCCGACAAACCCAACAAGCAGCAAGATCCCACCCCTTCACAGTTGAGATCTCTAGATGTAAGAGAGCTTTCTACTCCAGTAGTTTCTTCTCCAGAACCGCTGGACTTTGGAATTCCCTTCCGGGTTCCTACTTCCCCAACTATACTGACATGCTTAAGTGTAACGTGACCCACATAGTACCTCTGTAGCTTATGTCCCTGATAGTAGCCCCCTACATCCAAGTGGCAATGTGCAATGTGCCTTCTTTGGAGTAAAAGTGTAATAATTATATAAACATCTTCCGTCAAAGCTATTGCCTCCACCTCTACACATAGCCAAAACGAATCTATTTCGCAGTGCGTATCGGGATCTTCTTTAAGATCAAAAGTACATCTGGTAATTTTACTTGATATTCTTTTTTATTTGACATTGGATGATTATCAACTGAAGGGTGAAAACTATTATAGGAGTCGAAAAAGAAGGACGAAAAAGAAGTAGTAAAAAAAAGTATTATAAAGAAGTAGTAAAAAGAAGTCTTCTAAAGAAGTACTAAAAAGAAGTCTTCTAAACAAATACTAAAAAAGAAATAGTGAAAAGGAATACTAAAAAGAAGGGCTAAAAAGGAATCCAAAAACGGAGTGCTAAAAATGATTAATTGGGCTTGATTTCGTATGGGGCAGTTTATGATATTTATATTTATTGAAATTGGATTTAAACATAACTATGTAATTTCAAGGAGGCAGTTTGCGCTAATGTGTCCCACAGGCTGGACGTCCTCACAAAAAACTTTATTCAGGGAAATCCAGTTTGGCACATGAGGGAATTCTTTCAATGTCATGTGATAAAGCTATGCAATCCTATATCGACTTTCGTATTAGACAACATATGAATAAGAGACGAGATCAAGAATTTTTTTTGTCAGAGTCAAATCACAGCCTTTGCCAAATTATATCTAGTATGGCTAACATAGGAACAATATTGTTACCTGATATTTAATAGTGGGACAATGACGCTATCAGGCTATACGGAGGTCGCTCCAGACAAAGAATAAAGCCACTTTATGCAAGGAGGTATAAATAGTACTTCAGGGTGTTCAATTTGGTGGCCATTGTGGTCAATACACAGCTAACAACGCTCACTGATTGAATCCAAAATTTTGGAACTTCTGTCTTACAAACTGCTTGCCGAACAGATTTTTAGCCGATTGGTGAAACATATCAATGACTCCTCTTGCTTTTGTGAGACTAGTTGATGATCGTAGTCTTCCAGGGTGATCCTTATGGACAACTTTTAACTGTTCGTTTAACTGTTCCCTCTTACTCAAATTTAACGCACAAACAAATAATTGTGAGTTTTTTTGGTGCATCTAAAATGGCTTTGGCAAGGAACAATTTCCAATACAAGCATTCCTTGCTAAAATTGCCATCGTAGATACATTGGTGAAACCCAGCGTAAATTAGAAAAAAGGCTCAATGAACATAACAGAGATATAAGAAATAGCAACTATCTCAGTGTATTATTCTCTCATTCATTACAGCGTAATCATACCTTTGACTTCAAACAAGCAAAAATAGTTCAATTTATTTCAAATAAACCACGCCGGAGACTTCTTGAATCAGCGCTTATCGCAAATTCAAGCACAATTAAATAACGTGGAAGTTTCTATAATGTAGCGCCATTAATGAGTAAACTTCTATTAAGAGAACATAATTTAATTGTAACCTCTCACACTATAGAACCACCTCCTATAATAATTAATACTTATAATTTCAATCAATAAATACATAAAAAACACACTCACTTCATTTCAGTTACACACCCATATTTGAATTTTAACGGACATATTTTTTCCAGAAAGGATATTTACTGCATCATATCTTTTAAAAAATATATCAACGGCTATATGACGTTATTAAAAATCTCCCTCTGCTTAAAGAAAGCTCACCCCTTTCTTTTTTAAATTTCCAACGTATTTTTCCGTTTCTGAAATGGAACAGTATCACACCTTTCACAAGAAAATTTACAAATATTTGTAGTGCTGTATTTTTTTTTTAAATTTTATCCATCGAGAGGAGGTATCGAAATAAAGGCAAAACGTTGATGAACACATAAGTCTCTCTCTGTCTCTCTCTGTCTCTCTGTCTCTCTCTCTTTATATATATATATATATATATATATATATATATATATATATATATATATATATATATATATATATAACACGGAAATTACATAATTGTCGATGCAATAATTTATTTCAACCTTATGGTATTTTCAAGCATCTAAACTAGACAATTACATTTTTGATACTGAAAGAAAGAAAGAAAAAAAGAATCGGGCCTCGACCGTCAAAAAACCAGAGGGGGTGGTAGTAGCAATCCACTCAATACATTTTATAGAGAGGGTGGGAGGGATTTTTTTTAAAGAAAACAACAACAACAAAAAACAACAAAAATATTATGACACTTATAAACGGCAGCTCGATGTAACCACATACACACACACACACACACACACACACGCCCCTAAATATGCACGTTCTTACACGTAAATGCCTTGACACGCGTTTACTAACCTAGGAAGAAGAGGGAGAAATATACGGATATAGAGAGAAGGAAATAGAATAAACAGCGCGTAATGGAAAAAGAAGAAGAAAGAAAAAAAGGAGAGAGTGACCATCCGCTGCCTGTCATATGGTTTCATTAGTCTAGAATCTCTGAAAAAGAGAAGGGAAAGAAAATGGAGATTATACGCGCGTCCTAGAGTTAACTGAGTCATGGAAAGTAAGTCTATTAAAAGATTAAAAAAAAAAAATTATATACAAAGTTTTCAAACTATCTGTATGTTATCGTGTTAAAATTAGTTAGAAATAAATATTATCTTATAATACATTTAAATATTGTATTTGTAATATATTACTATGAATTCAAAAAATTGAGTCTTATGTAGTTAATATTTTATATATTTCTATGTAATTAATTTTATTGGTGATTATAGCGGTCGTTGTAATTTTGCTCACTAATATTTAACTTCTTAATTGATTAAGATGCAGAAAATTGCAAAATTTAGTCGCCCCCAATTCCATAGGACGTATATAGTTTCGGCTAATATATACTTTATTCATTCTGTACACAAAAGTACTTTCATGCACGCATAAAGAAAATCGCCAATAAAATTAATTACATAAGAATATATAAAATATTAACTACATAAGACTCAATTTTTTGAATTCATAGTAATATATTACAAATACAATATTTAAATGTATTATAAGATAATATTTATTTCTTCGGTCTTTCTCAGTTTATATATATATATATATATATATATATATATATATTCCTCGTCCCCACCTCTCCTCCCTACCTTCACCACACCCCAAAAACCCCATACTGCTCACATTTACAAACTATAACCTCACTTTCTTCCAAGGCATAAACCACACCCGAATATCTTATAAAAAAACGAATGTAATTTTAACTGTCGTTTCAATATCGTTCTTTTTTTTTTGGTCTGATGAAGTGGTCTCTTTGAATTTTTATTCTAGTGAAACATGTACGCACATATGTAACCATTAATATTTGTATAAACACACACATACACACACATACATATATATATATATATATATATATATATATATATATATATATATATATTTCTTATTTATCTATTTTTGTAATTTTTGCTGGCGTCGTTTTAATCAGCAACTCATTATATTTTCGATTTCTGGTCATGTATCTCTTAAAATGCCCGATGTATACATTGATGACAACCAACGCTTTTTATTTGAATAATAAACCAACGAAAAAGAAACAAATTGCATTCTTTCTTTGCAGAGCCTCTCTACATGATTGAGAAAAGAATTTACTGGTTATTCCGTTGTTTCTACACGTGTGGATTAACAGGCAATACTGAATACCTTGCAAATGACGAATGCTCCGCTGTTTTTTTTCTTTTCGAGGGAATTTTCGCTGTCCTTTCACATATAGTGGCTGGTATCCGCAAATGGTCATTCATACTGCATTGGCAGACCCAAGGTCGCTAAACTTAGTTGATCTAACGAGAATTGATGTGTCAACAGGAGGTGGGTAGAGTGTTGTGTGTGCTGAGCAACACCCTGGCCTGCCTATTTCTTCGTACGACGTTCATGTCGTTTGCGATATTTGCAGTATTCAGCTTCCAAGAATGAGTAGATAATACGTTTCGTACTATTACGTATAAAATTTGCTATTTCGTAGTGTTCGAATAATTGACATTGTTTTCGATTGTGACACATTGACAGATTTGCGCAATAAAAAAATAGAAAGGAAGATTCTGTCACACACACACACACACAAACACACACACACACACACACACACACACACACACACTCTCTCTCTCTCTCTCTCTCTCTCTCTCTCTCTTTCTCTCTGTTAGTAAGGTCAATGTAGACAATTGTAAAATTCATTATCGGCAAGAAAAGAGAAAACAAGGGATTGGCAAATGCAAGCGTTCATTATGATCAAAGCATGAATTCATCAAGCAAGAAGTCTAGTTAGTGTTGATTATTGTAACATCAAATATAGATCAGTAAAAGAAAATATAACAAAGGACTGTCAATTCCAAAACTAAAGGGTCATAATGAGTGTAGAGTAGGGTTAGTTAAAGAGTAAGGGATTTACCTGTTGAAAGTGATTGTGTTATGGTGACATCATTCACAGTTGAATGAGATATTAAATGTTTAACGAATAAGAAAATGGCATCTGCCTCTAACGATATACATAATATATATATATATATATATATATATATATACATATATATATATATATATATATATATATAATTATATACCCACAGACACTAGTGTTTGATACTTACGATATCATCTGTAAAGGAGATGACGATTAAAGCTTGTCGAATGATTCAAATCTCGAATAACCTATGGCTCCATTAGCAAGGAACATGATTCAGGACCACCATTACGCGCCATGAAATTAAATTATATATATATATATATATATATATATATATATATATATATATATATATATATATATATATATATATATATATATATATATATATATAGGGGTCAAAGTTTAAAAAAATTTGAACTCTGCGGTCTCTTCTAAATTACTCAGACAATTTCTGGTCTAAATATTTGAAATTTTACATAAAGATAGGGCAAGCTTTTTTATCAGTTTGGGTCGAAATTTTTTAGTTACCAATATATAAATGTATGTATGTATGTATGTCTGTTTGCAGGTCTGCCTTAAACTTTCAATAGAGGCGACGGATTTTACCAAGATCAGTATCGTTTTTAAGGTTGACCTTTCATACGACAAATATCGAAAAATTGGCTAAAAACTTTAATATCTTCCCCTTCAACTAGGCAATTTTCTACAGGGGGGGGGGACTTTTTACGCCGATATTTTTTAAAGTTATCCTCTACTTTCGATTGTCTAGCCTTAATTTTAAAAAATGTCGCTTTCGGTTTGACGGTGGTCGTAACAGTATAAACGTTAGGTTTTACCTCGTTCTTTTCCTCGTTTGCGTTACGGGTTCGAGCCTGCCTTCCTACTACCACATTTTTAATTTTTTTGCTCAACATACACATCTAAACACCCGGGCAACGTCGGGTTGAAATGCCAGTATATCTATAAAAGTGAACGTGTGTGTGTGTCTGTGTACATTTCCCTACGCAATAATTCTGTCAATTTTTAGTCTACAGACTCGAAATTTCATATACAGGGCACTGAGATTTGGGAAAATCGATGTGATCGGGTTTCGGCCAGAAATTTTGCTGTTAAGGGGGGTCAAAGTCCAATGATTTGACATTTGAGAACTCTACCAAACTCCTCCCACAATTTTGGGTTTAAGCACTTGAAATTTTAGATATAGGTTCCTTGGACATGGATCCCACTTAATAACATGATTTGAGCCCAAAACAAGAACTATTAAGGGGGCATAGTAAGGGTCAAAGTAAAAGAAAATTACGTTGTTTTTTTTTTGCTCAGCATACACCTGCAAACACCCGGGCAACGCCGGGCACCCATTGCTAGTATATCTATAAAAGTGAACGTGTCTGTGTATGTGTCTGTCTGTGTACATTTCTCTTCGCAATAACTCTGTCAATTTTTTGTCTACAGACTCGAAATTTTATATACAGGGTACTGAGATTTGGGAAAATCGATGTGATCGGTTTTGGGCCAGATCTAGCTGTTAAAGGGTCAAAATTCAACGATTTGACCTTTGAGAACTCTATCAAACTCCTCCGACAATTTTGGGTATAAACACTTGAAATTTTAGATATAGGTTCCTTGGGCATGGATCTAACTTAATAACTCAATTTGTACCCAAAACAATAAATTTTAAGGGATGATAATAGGGATCAAAATTAAAAAAATGACCGTTTTTGTTTTTGTTTGTTTGTTTGTTTTGTTTTGCTCCGCATACACCTACAAATACCCGGGCAACGCCGGGCACTCATGCTAGTATATATATATATATATATATATATATATATATATATATATATATATATATATATATGTGTGTGTGTGTGTGTGTGTGTGTGTATTAGTAGGTCATCCCGGCTATGCTCGGGCCCTATGTACTGTTCATAATTTGCCTTATGTTTGAATACCCTTTATGTCAAATTTCAAACGTTTAGACCGAGAACTTTCTGAGTAATTTGGTAGAGATCGCAGAGGAATTTTTTTTTAAATTGATCCCAATTTTGACCCATTAACTTTTATTGTTTTGGTCACAAATCAAAATAAAAAGTTTGACCCATGTCCAAATTACCTACATCTAAAATTTGGATTCTTTAGACCAAAAATTGGCGGACGAGTTAGGTAGAATCTGAAAAGGTCAACTCTTTCAACCTTGACCTTTTGGCAGCGAAATTTTCGCCCCCAAACTGATTAAAATGCTTGCCGCATGTCTGAATACCTGTTATTCAAAATTTATAATGTTTAGACATAAAATTGGCTGTCATTTGCTAGAGACCACAAAGGTCAAATCTTTTGAAATTTGGCCCCTTGACAGCTCAAATTTTCGACCCACACCTATTAAAAAGCTTGCCCTATCTCTGAATACCCTTTATGTAAAATTTCAAATGTTTAGATCAGAAATTGTCTGATTAATTTGTTAGAGACTGCAGAGGTCAAAATTTTTTAAACTTTGACACCTGTTATGACCCCTTAACATTTATTGTTTTGGGTCAAATCATTGAAATTTGACCCCTTAACAACTAAATTTCTTGCCGAAAACGGATTACAAAGATTTTCCCAAATCTCAGTACTCTGTATATGAAATTTCGAGTCTGTAGACTGAAAATTGACAGAGTTATTGCGTAGTGAAATGTACACAGACAGACAGACAGACACTTTCACTTATATATATATATATATATATATATATATGTGTGTGTGTGTGTGTGTGTGTGTGTGTGTGTGTGTTTTCTTGTAGCCATGTCACTAATAAGGTAAACGTTCTACTAGGCTGATGCTATCCGCCTGATAGTCAGCGACCCGAATCTTTGATTAACAACTAAAGAGGCCACCCTGTCAGCCGGTACAAATAATGGGCCTTCTTTATTGGCATAAGGTGAATGGATTTTGGACCATGTAGTAGCTTTTGATGGGGCTTCTCGATTCCATATTAGTGGGTAATAGTTAAGACTTTACCTTATCATGGACTACAAAACATATTTTTCGCTTCTATTTCTGGTCATTTGTGAGTCCTCAGATGGCTGTGAAGGCCGATCCTTGACCCACAAACTTTATTGCAGTGGAGGCATGTGTGGGTGGTCGTCTGGGTAGTTGAAGAGGCTGAAGGAGCTGTGTTGGTAGTAGATCTCTCCTTTCTCTGCTTCCTCCTGTTTTCTGCGGCTCTGTGGAGGTCCTTTTCTGAATGAACCGTGCCTTCATTAACCATCTTGTTCCATATGCCCCTCTGAAGAGCAGCATCCTCCCAACTGGTGAGGCTGAAGTGACACTGTCTCGGGTGTTTTTTTTTTTTTTTACCTTACTCGCGTATCTGTTTTGTAGCTTCTTATCCAGAACTCCTCCTATATTACAAAATCAAAATAAAGACAAATCTGTATACAGATTTGTCTTTATTTTGATTTTGTAATATAGGAGGAGTATTCGTGACGCAACGATAATATCATATTCTAAAAGATCACGTAAATTGATCAAATAGTTATATTTTCATAAAGAAAATAATTTTCAAGCGATTAATGAGATCTCGTGGGCATTACAACATAAATCTAGTAAGTATTAACTATTGTTGAGTTATATTTCTGTGCTTTTTCACATTTTTTAAATGGCGTACAACACAGCCACTCGTCTGATATTATAAAGTTGACTTTCTTATTTAAAAATAAAACTACATTGTGTTTTCTTCGTTTTTGTTTTGTTAGTTTTACCTCGATTAGTTTCAGTTTTACAGTGCGATTTACCCTGCCGATTGCCAACTAGACTCCAACCCCTGTCCCATCGCCGTAATATTGCATCCCTATGCCTGTTTTACAAACACTTTAATGAAATGTGCTCTGATGAACTTGTAGGACTGGTCTGAATCACCCCTAAAAGCCAAGAAATAGGACAAAAATAATACCATCCCCCAAAATAATAGTTTCTTAGCCCCTCTCTTTCTCCTTCTTATAAATCAAACACAAACCAAGAACTGCTATCCAGATTCCCTCATCATCTCCCGCCTTTCTCTCTCTCTCTCTCTCTCTCTCTCTCTCTCTCTCTCTCCTTAACCAAGCCCTGGCCAGCATGACAGGCAAGTAGGCAGTACACTCTTAGCCACCGAACCAACAAGACGTACGTTGCCGGCGAACATTATTTACAAGAAGTGTACTCTCTCCAACATGTAAAAAGGCAAATAAAGTTATTTCCTTTTAAAGGTTAACATTGGTATTACTTTTATCATTCCAACTACCACTAATAAAGACAAGTGCCAACCAGTGTTACAAACTCATTGCACTTCTGCGCCCTCGACGTACATACCCCAATAAACCCGTTTAGCAGCAAAATCACACCCCTTCACTGTTGAGATCCCGAAATGCCAGAAAGCGTTCTACTCTAATACCTTCTTCCTTAGAACAGCTAGACTTTGGAATTCCTTTCCTGCTACCTGCTTCACTCACTGTACTGATAATCAGAAGTTCAAATATAACGTAAATTAGCATCTTGTTAGTCTTTCTTAGGCAATTAGTCCCAATTAGTAGCCCCTTACGTTCAAGTGGCGATGTGCCTTGTTTGGGATGAAGGTGAGTAAAAAAATAAATAAAAAGTAACGAATAAATTACTTGCTACTCCGAGCAACACAGGGTAACCTTGATAGCAGTTGAAAACATTATCCGTTCACAGCAAGTAAACCGACCCAAGAGATGACGAATACGATTGTAGACTACATGAGTGTAAAAGTAAACAATTCTGACGTGGGCAACAGCAGTGGCGTGGTATGTGCAAGCATATTAGGTCAACGACCTTTGGCGAAACATGTAGTCACATTTTAATCGAAAAAAAAGGCGATTTTTAACAAATATAAATGTGAGTATATCAGTACTAAACAATAAGTAAAAACCATTGTGCATAGTCGGTGCTTTCTTATACTAGTCCTGTATAACCGGGTTCCAATGGATTAAGAGATGTTGTACTTGCAATGGTCATCATCATCATATCGTATAGCATTGGTTTCCCCGATATTTTTCTAGTCAGAATTCCTTCTAGAAAGACATCGAATACTTACGTGAGGGACCACGTGAAGTTTGCGAACATCCTAATTGAAAGTGATTTTTGTGAAACGAACAGGATTCGAACTTGGAACGCCCAGATCGTCAGTTCGTGTCGTTAAACACTTGACCACTATTACCTTCCTTTGCAATGATGTGCAAAAATGGAGGCCGATAGACAATTGGAGGAGAACATCCAATCATATTCAAATTATCACGCTTTCTCATAATATTTCTCAGTACTAGGACTTATCCTTGAGTCTTCAGGATATACAATCCAATAGTTGATATCGGGCATCACCAGTAAGCTATTACATTTCTTTTACTTATGAGAGAAAGAAAAATTTATGTATTACGTTCCAACAATTATGAGTCATTGTTGAGATTGATTATTCTCTATTGGCTGAGATATACTTCGTATGGTACTGTGCAGTTCTAGGTGATCCACTCTCCCAGGCTTTTAACCCTTTGAGAAGGGGGTTAGTTTAGTACGAATTGTGTAACAGAGCACGAATGCGCGGATGCGCGGATGCAAATGCCGAGCCATGTACGTGGTATGGAAATAATAAAAAGACTATATAAGAACTCATACACAGACAGACAAGGACATTCGAGGGGACAGAGATCAGAGAGAAAGAGCACGATCACCTTTTATTCGGGAAAGTACCCGTTACAACGTGTTAGGTCCCGGGAGTCTACATGTTAACGCGTGTGTAAACGTGTGTAACGTTACAAATCGTCTGGGGTACTGACGGAGCTGTTCAGGCATTTTTGTAGGTCAGGAGGCTTTTCCTTTATGGTACTAGCTTTTGAAACCCCACTTTCCTAAACTTACGTCACATCTTCTCACCATGGAAGAAAAATAAACCATGGAGTCCTCGATCTTTTGGCGATGAGTAAAGTGTTGTATCTATTTCGATTTAGTTTTTTTTCTGTCCTCGGTCAGTGAATGAGTAGTCTTTATAGATTGAGGCAATTTTTATTTCTGTTTCAATCCAGAATGACACATTTTAGGTGGCACCTTTAAGGTGGCACTTTTTAGGGGGAAGCTGGATTTTCACTATATTAAAAACTGGCCTTGTGGCTTACGAGAAAAACAAATAAATAGAAACAGAGGTAGAAAAGCCAAATGGCTTTTAGTCACAATGACAGCAGTCATTTTAAATTCTTCGGGAGGTTAATATGCATATTTATCCATTAAAGCAACCCGTTTCTTTTTAAATCTGACGGTGAGCGGGAATAAAACCAATTGTATACTGGCATAACAAAATAAAAAACTAGAAAACGACCTACGCTTCTTGATTTCTGAGAACATCGACCGAATTAAAATGAAACAAATAATTGATATACGTATGTATATATATATATATATATATATATATATATATATATGTATATATATATAGGGTGACCCCAAAAAAAACAAAAAAACATAGAAAGTATATCTAGAACATATGCTGTAGAACGGAGGAAAAAAGGGCAAAGACCAAAGTGATGTAATGTTTTGGATATAATAAACTAGTTATGACCAAATTTTCATTTCATTCGAACAAAACACTAAGAAACGGGGCCTAATTAGAGTTGGGTCCCGTTTTATTTTTATTTTTATTTTTTTTTGGGGGGGTTACCCTGTATATATATATATATATATATATATATATATATATATATATATATATATATATATAGGTAGGTAGTTATATATTTGTTTGTGTGTATATAGGTATGTATATATATATATATGTATGTATATATATATATATATATATATATATATATATATATATATATTTAGCTAGTAGAGTTTAGTTTCCTAGAAGTACATCCAATGAAACAACATGTGTCTACCAAAGAGTGCTCAATGAGTAAACAGAGCAGGTATATGAAATTTATTTATACAAACATTGATGGCTACATATGTGCATACATGTTTCTGTAATCCTCCAACGCGGGTGATTACAGAAACATATATGCACATATGTAGTCATCAATGTTTGTATAAATAAATTTCTTATATATATATATATATATATATATATATATATATATATATATATATATATACGTAGGTAGTTATATATATGTGTGTGTATATATATATATAGGTATGTATATATGTATATATATATATATATATATACATATATATATATATGATTACTTCATTTAATCACATAAATACGAAGACATAATTTATTATCTAAAGAAATGGCAGGGTATTAAACAACATATATATTAAATAATTGTACTTTCCCTACGACGGGTAAGTTACAGCCCATCTATCGACGAGCTTATAAATGCCTCGCCTGTAAAATTCTTTAGGTTTTGATGTGAAATATGAACCTAACTCATGTTCAATCTCCTCTCGTGATGTTGGCTTTGTAATCATTGAAATAAGTGATAATCCGAGGGAGCTAGGGTAAGAGAATATGAAGGATGAGGCAAGATTTCCCAACTAAATTCTCTTTAAAGATCTTTAGTTAGTAGTGTTGTGTTAGGACAGGCATTATCATGATGGAAGATTAACTAAAGAAGTCCGTTTTGGAGGAAGGCAAAATGTGTGATAACATTCTAGAAAAATATGAATGATGCTTTAAAAAGTCATAAATTAATCATGGTGATATGTTTAAGTAATAATAATATGCATAAAATAAATTACAAACAAACTGACGAAAACTTTTGCACCGACCTGATATTTATTAACTATTTGGAACGATTATGTATTATTTTTATTGGAATCTTTTGAGATGAGTAATGTGTGCATTTATTTTCATTTATTTATTTATTTGCATTTATTTATTTATTCGAATTTATTTAATTATTTATTTGCATTTATTTATTTTTTTTTTATTTTCATTTATTTATTTAGTTATTTATTTGCATTTATTTAGTTATTTATTTGCATTTATTTATTTATTTGAATTTATTTGCATTTATTTATTTGCCTTTATTTATTTATTTATTTGCATTTATTTATTTGCATTTATTTATTTAGTTATTTATTTGCATTTATTTGCATTTATTTATTTATTTGCATTTATTTATTTAGTTATTTATTTGCATGTATTTATTTATTTATTTGCATTTATTTATTTGCATTTATTTATTTATTTATTTATTTGCATTTATTTAATTATTTATCTGCATTTATTTATTTATTTTCATTTATTTATTTAGTTATTTATTTGCATTTATTTATTTGCATTTATTTATTTATTTGCATTTATTTATTTATTTATTTGCATTTATTTATTTATTTATTTGCATTTATTTATTTGCATTTATTTATTTGCATTTATTTATTTATTTATTTGCATTTATTTATTTGCATTTATTTATTTATTTATTTATTTGCATTTATTTATATATTTATTTGCATTTATTTATTTATTGCATTTATTTATTTGCATTTATTTATTTGCATCTATTTATTTATTTATTTGCATTTATTTATTTATTTATTTATTTAGTTATTTATTTGCATTTATTTATTTATTTGCATTTATTTATTTAATTATTTATTTGCACTTATTTATTTATTTAGTTATTTATTTGCATTTATTTATGTATTTATTTATTTGCATTTATTTATTTATTTATTTATTTATTTGCATTTATTTATTTATTTAGTTATTTATTTGCATTTATTTATTTGCATTTATTTATTTATTTATTTGCATTTATTTATTTATTTAGTTATTTATTTGCATTTATTTATTTATTTGCATTTATTTATTTATTTGCATTTATTTATTTGCATTTATTTATTTGCATTTATTTATTTATTTATTTGCATTTATTTATTTATTTAGTTATTTATTTGCATTTATTTATTTATTTATTTATTTGCATTTATTTATTTATTTAGTTATTTATTTGCATTTATTTATTTATTTGCATTTATTTATTTATTTATTTGCATTTATTTATTTATTTAGTTATTTATTTGCATTTATTTATTTATTTGCATTTATTTATTTATTTGCATTTATTTATTTGCATTTATTTATTTATTTATTTATTTATTTGCATTTATTTATTTATTTAGTTATTTATTTGCATTTATTTATTTATTTATTTGCGGACTGTTGTCCTCATCTTCTGAAGAAGGCAAAAGGATGAATTGGCCGAAATGAAACAACAACTATGAAGATGAGGATAACATTCCGCAAATAAATAAATAAATATTTTAAACGAATTGCAGCATTTTCTTTCTCTTGCTTTCATTTTGTTTTTATTTCATTTTTTTTTTTCGGGCAATCGTTGTTACACCCATACTAGAAGTGTTCCATAAATAACTGTAGAAAGATAATGTCAGCCGCAGAGAGTAAAATAGGCTGGCCATGACAGTCAAAATATTCGCGTGATCGACAAAGGAGGCAGTTGATGAGGCTTGTGAAGGTCAGCGTTGTTGCAACAAAAAAATAGCTGAATTATATAAATTCGCTGAGCAACAACAGACTGCCAGTTGTTGCTCTTGGCTCGACACAGAAAAAAAATGGAGTATCTGCCAAGTTTAAATAGAATTTTTTTTCGTAACAAAATATGGACCAACTCCTTCTGTACAGGGTTGCTGCTGTTGTTTGTATTTTTGTGGTTTCACGTTCTAAAGGAAGAACATTTTTAGCATATTGAGAAAGAGAAAGAGAAGAACAAGGCAGGAAGAAGAAATGGAAGAAAAAAGAAAACAAGAAAAAAAAAAGAAGAAATTGAACAATAATAATAATAGAAGAAGAAAAAGAAGAGAAGAAGAAAAGGATCAACAACCAAAACAACAACAACAAATGGAAGAAAAGGGAATGAAAAAAAATAGAAGAAAGAAAAAGAAGAAGAAGAAGAAGAAGAAGAAGAAGAAGAACAACAACAACAACAACAGAAGAAAAGAGATCATATTCCAGTGAATAACAAGAATAACAAGAATAAAAGGAAATTTAAAAGAAGAAAAATAAGGGGGAGGATAAAGAGGAGGAGGAGAAGTAGGAGGAAGGGAAGGAAGATGAGGAGGAAAAAACCTTATTTCAATGAAATATCATATTTGTGACAGTGCACATGAACTAAGCGTTCCCACGCGTTTCTGCAAAGATGCAAACTGCAATACATTTTTTGTTTGAATTTTAAGAAAGGAATCTCTTCCCATCTAAGCTTACATAATTGGTAAACCGTGTTTTATTTTTTTTACCAAATCTTAATCCAGTCTCGTATTTATTAACAATGGCGTCGACTGCGAGTTCAGCGTGCCGTTTTCGAGTTCTGCCGAGATTGTCCATGCAACAGTTTTTCACTGATGCAAGCGGAAAGATACGCATTCATAAACTAGACTCTCAAGCCTTGGTTGAGCAAATAGTTGCGAATAATACAAAATCGACAGCATTAGCATTAGCAATAGCATTAGCAGCAGCAGCAGCGGCAGCAGTAGTAGTAGTAGTAGTAGTAGTAGTAGTTCGTGTTACTCTTACTAAACGTCTTGAAAAATTATGTCATGGAATGAAACAGAATTGCTTAGAAAGGTGTGATCGTCAACCGTCAATTGTGAAGAGGGCACCAGAAAAAAAAATTAGATGTATTGGTGCTTTTGTAGATTGGTGAATTTTTAAACCAACGCATTTCAGGTGAAAAGATTATTACGTACTTACGTGTTATGTTGAAATTAGTATGAACTCCAAAAATTACACAAATATGATCCAATATAAGGTGTGCTAGAAGCTTGAGTGTCGTTTTGGATACCATCACTAGAAGATTGCCATGCAGAGCCAGCGGGCTTCCTCTATCACATTTAGATGTTTAACCCTTTCCTAGATGTATTACCGTCATCTCAGCTAGTGAATTCCATTTGCTTCTTGTATGGTAACTCCCGACAATAAAAGAGAGATGCTAACAGGTTGTGCAAGGTTGACATGAAACTGTGCAAGGCAGGGTCGTCCATCTCCCTGGTTATTATATATACCCGCTTATCTGTATGCATGCAGCGCCTAGTATTCGCAAATGGTTACCCACCTAGTACTGTTCAAGCTCTACGTTTAAAATAAATTTTTTAAAAATCGGTCACAATTATGTTCCGAGATCTTGTGTTTAAAAATGGTGGTACGTATTTATTTAGTAAAAATGATCGATTACAATCACCGCCCTTAGATCTTGCCAAGTCTCCAACATTAAAACATAAGATAAAACTCTATAAATCGATAAAATCGATGATTTTTATTTTTAGTTGGAATTATTTTCCTACTGGATCATTTTCATAATTTTGGGAATTTATACTAACTTCGACATGACAGGAAAGTAAGTAATAATGTTTTCACCTGAAATCACCAATCTATACAAACATCGTTAATTGGAAGGGATATGTCTTTTCACTTTCGGGGAAAATGGACGTAAATTGATTTTTTTTTTTTTTTACATAAGAATCACTACTTATCAAAGCCCGGTGTCCACTCGAGGATAAGTGTTAATATGACAATATGGTAATAATCGTTAGTAGTGGAAATTTGGTCAATTGGATTACTTAAAAGGAATAGCTCATCAAGAACTTGTTCTCATTGGACTTGAAGACGAACATATTGTAGTCAGTTGGAAAGCAGACTAACGGAAAAGAGTTCCATAGGCATCCAATTCTGATTGTTCAAATGCTTTGTTCATAGAATCTACGTTTGAGTTTAGGAACAGATAAAGAGTGGGAGACTGTTTAATTATTATTATTTTTTATTGAACAATGTTTGCTATTTTGCCAATGTGCACATAACAAAATATTTGAGTTTTAAGTTATAAAAAATATCAAAATATATGGAAAAAATAACATAAAACATCCTAAGTAACACACACATATTTGGATATTCAGGCAGTATAGTTAACAACCCAGAAATTAAATATATATTATATATTTATATATATATATATATATATATATATATATATTATATACATTTTTTAACATGTTTTATTAACTATTTGCTCACACACACACACACACACACACACATATATATATATATATATATATATTCAGGAAATTACTAAACGCAATAAAATCTAATTTGTTACCGACTTGTATAGTTTTAAAGTTCTGAGTGTTTTAATTTTTTTATATATAAAATTTTCATTGATATCTTTCAGATAGATTTAGGATCAAATGTGTCAATCCATCTGTTGTTGTTAGTTTTTGTTGTTATTGTTGAGCATCATTCATTTATTTCGTATAAATCAGATAATAATTATCAGCATTCGTTTCATCGATATCTTTCTAGTTAGAATTCTTTCCAGAAAGACATGTCGGTTTACAGACAAAAAATTTTTTATTTGGTTTGTCCATTTTCCACTTTTAGGTTATTTTTATTTTTTTTTAATGACATTTTCATCCCAAACAAGGCACATCGCCACTTTGATATCGGGAGCTACTATCAGAGACATAAGCTACAGGGGTGCTATGTAGAGAGTTGTGCAGAAGATTTCGGTTCACGTTACACTTGAACTTCTGCATGTCAGTACAGTTGGGGAAGAAGGGTCCCGGAAGGGAGTTCCAATGGGGAAGAAACTACTGGAGTAGAAGGCTCTCTTATATCAAGGGATCTCTACTGTGAAAGGGTGGGATTTAGCCGCTTGTCGGTTCTGTCGGGTGTATTTACGTCGAGAGGATACAGGTGATTGCAGTTCGTCAGAGCATTCACCGTTAAAGTACTTGTAGAACAAGCAGAGGGGTGCAACATTTCGTCAATGGAACAGAGACTGAAGCTTTGATGACAGTTGAGGACTTAATAGGTTGGCGGCTCTCTTTTGGACCTTGTCCAGGAGCGAGTGATTAGTAGCAGATGCACCAGCCCAAATATAACCACAATACTCCATACATGGGTGAACGCTGGCCTTATAGAGGCACAGGATACTTTCGGGCGTTAGTAGCTTTCTAGCACGGTAGAGAGAACCTACCTTCTTTGCAACGGTCCTGGCAATGCTCTCAATGTAATTGTTCCAACTCATGTATCCTGTGAACGTTATGCCGAGGAGTTTAAAAGATGTACTTTCAGATAAAGAGTCTTTGGCCATTGCTATTGTTGGTAGAGAAGGTTTCTTGTAATTATTGAAAGAAACAAGTTTAGTCTTGGCAGCATTGAATGTAACCATCCATTTTTGTCCTCATTCCACTACAGATCGGAGGTCTCTAGTGTTTCTGCCATTTCTTTAGATATGTGTTCATTTGTTTTCCTGTCGTGTCTGTTATAGAGCGTGGTGTCATTAGCATTTATACCCATCTCACAAACAATTTTGTCAGGGAGGTCATTTATGAATATTAGGAATAACAGAGGTCCAAGGATAGACCCCTGAGACACTCCCGCATTTATATCATATTGTTTAGATGTACGACCGTCGAGGACAACCTGGATTTTTCTCTTATCTAAGAAGGATTTAATTATGTTAAGTATTTTTCCAGTGATACCGTATGATCTGATTTTACTGAGAATACTTTCATGCCATACCCTGTCAAAAGCCTTAGACATATCTAGAACTACCCCTGCTTTGTCTAGTGAATGGTATATACGTTCAGAGATTACAATTAGAATGTCTGCTGTGGAACGGGCCTGCCTAAATCCATATTGTTGGTCGGTCAGAAGTTTAGTATCTGCAAGGTGATAGACCAGAGCCTGGTTAATTATGGACTCAAATATTTTGGCGAAAAGTGGGAGGAGGCTAATGGGGTGGTAATTTACTGGGTCGGTCCTTTTGCCAGAATTCTTGAAAACGGGTACCACAGAAGCAGTTTTCCAGCAGGCAGGAAAGCAAGATTCTTTAAGGCATTTGTTATAAAGTTTGGAGAGAACTGGAGCTACTTCGGCGGAGCATTTTTTTAATAGCACAGCCGGCATGCACCTGAGAAGGGGTGATTTTCAAATCGTCTAGTGTGGCGTTTGTCCGCAGAGGAAAGTCAGGGAGGGGGTGGTTAGCAATGTCCAGTGTAGAGTTGGAGTCAAACCGACTGGCAATCATGTTAGCCTTCTCAGTTGATGAGCAAGCAAGCTCATTATTGTTGGATAGAAAAGTTAGGGCATCTGTACTACCAGTCGGGAACAGCAGCCAGGAACTGTCAATCCGCTACCCTCAACCAATCAGACGATGGTCAACCCAATCTACTTGCACTGGCATTACGGCATTCAAGCACTTCCAAGTGCCCAGTTTACCTTTAAATGGGATGTGTCGGGAGTGGAGAAAACAGCATCCATTGCCCTAGTCAGGAAACAAGATCGATCAGTAAGAGTTTCTGTCGACTCCCTGTGATTCGACCTCTACGCCTGGCTAATAGTCAAAGAAGGAGTAGTAAAGCCGGGCGATAGACAGTGCCTACATACTCCTTAAGCAGTTTAGGTTTGCAGACCGGTAATTTGTTTGAAAGTTTGGCGAGGGGGGCCATAGATGGAAGGTCAGTCGAACACTTTCCATGAAAATAATGATACATCAGAGACAAACTCGCAACATCTCTTCTGTGAGATAGAGGTTGCAGGGAAGAGAAAAGGACATCTCCTACGAGGCTACAAAGTCTATTTTGAACTCTATCAAGGCAGGACAAGTCCTTTCTAGCAGCTCCTGCCCAGATGTGGCAACAGTATTCCATCCTTGGACATACCTAGCTCTTATATAGATAGAGAATTGCATCAGCAGTGAGATATCTACTGGATCGATACAAGGACCCCACCATCTTTCCAGCGACCTTGGCAACAGACTTTATGTACGTGTTCCATTTCAGATCAGGAGTAAAGGTCAAGCCCAGAAGCTTGTCAAAACATGAGGCCTTCCCAAGACGAGAGCCATTCATTTCAATTGATGCCAAATGGGGATCAGAGCGTTGATGATGTAAAGATAGAAGCTTGGTTTAGATGCATTAAAAGTAACCAGCCACTCCTAATTAGATTAAATTAAGTGAGGAAAATTGTCGTTTTAGAACGAACGGCTCATTTATCATGGACAAAAACGAAATTAAGATCGGTAAAACAGTTTTACATCTAAAATAAGAAATGTTTACGGCTTCCAAAATTCATACGTCACGGATAAAGTACTTGAGAAAGTTTAGTTGTTCGTGAGATTCTTCCGAAGGTTGAAGGTTCAATCTTCAGTGCAGGCGATATTCAGAATATAATTGCGAATTAATACTTCTACACGATTATCTATATATCTACAAAAGTGAAAATGTGTTTGTGTGTGTCAGGACACTTCTCAACCTATGAACTCAACGAATTTTTGATCTACAAACTTGAAATTTGGTATATAGAGAATTCAGATATGTGGAAAAGTTTTTAATCGATTTTCATCTGGAAAACAAAGCAGCTAAGGGATCAAAGTTGAAAAATTATTTCCTGGGTATCATCGGATTTTTATCTACTTTTTAAAACTTTTTCACGGGGTTTGAAAACATTTTTTTAAATCATGGTAAGCTGGTCTAATGGTTATCATACTTGACTCACTGTCTATAGGTTTTGGTTTCAGCTCGAGTATTTTTTTTTTAATTACAGGAAGTGAACTGTTTAGAAAAAACATAATACTCGCATGCGCGTGTCTCAGTTTATTTCCGTTTATTTTCATTTTTTTTTTTTAAGAATTTAACGTTCCGTTTAGTACCGGGCAACGCCGGATACATCTTCTAGTGTATTAAATAAAGGATTCCGTTTGAAATTCAGTGCAGGTTCCCGAGTTTGGTAGAAAGATACTCGATTTTGACAAGATACATCTGCAGAAGGTCGGAGGTTAAATCGGTCGAAATATTGTTAAAATAGCACTAAAGATTAAAACAGTTATCTGAAAAATCCAAATAATACGAATAATTAATCCCCATCTAAAAAATTCAGAAACTTACAAAGAAAGAAATGAATAGGAAAAAGAGAATAAAAATCAAAAAGTGAAATAGATAGGTCAATAGATAGATAGAGAGAGAGAGAGAGAGAGAAAGAGAGAAAAAAAAGAGATAGAGAGAGACAGAAAGAGAGCGAG
The DNA here is from genome assembly GCF_053919585.1 of Euprymna scolopes. NCBI lineage: Eukaryota > Metazoa > Mollusca > Cephalopoda > Sepiida > Sepiolidae > Euprymna > Euprymna scolopes. Next base: position 136,167,999 of record NC_136491.1, on the reverse strand, counting down.
AGAGATTTGTGCCGAAATAATTAATATAAAATGAACCTTTTATTTTGTACTTTGACTTTATAGCACCCACTTCTATTCCCAGATGTAATGTGTTAACCACGGCTGATGAACTCCATCTACCCTCTATATGGTAATCCTCCAAAATATCAGAGGGAGTCTAACAGGTGCTACACTTTGCGCAACGATGATCTGGAATTATGAAGGGCAGAGGTGTTCCTCTCTCAGTGCTACGAGGAGCCTTCAATAATTTTCCAGACTTTTTTTATTATGCGCACTTTCATTGATAGTACAATCATTGAACTCTAGCCCCCCCCCCCTCCCCTTGAAATAATCTCATCCAGCTGCAATGGACTTGTACCGTTTCAACAACTTCTGGAAGACCCCAATGAAAGTCCTCTTGTGTTAGCGTGTCAAAGACCTTCGTCACAGACTCTTTCCCCTCCTCAATTGTCTGGTCCTGGATATGACCATAAACTATATCCAATGGTGAGGACCCAGCTGCGGGCTTTGGGGAGTGTGGAACCACCCTTTAATTGCCATTGCTCCCAGGTCCACTCTAACCCGGGCTGGTAGTACCTGTTAGGGTCCAAACTATGGGTTAAATAGAAACCGACTTAAAAAAAAAATATATATATATATACTCTATTAAAAAATTGTTCTTCAAAATCACTGGATTCGGCATTAAATAACCTGAAAAGGGTTGATATGCCGTAAAACAAAAACACCCAATCAACCCCAATTGTCTTATAACGACAGTATCTAATGTTTTTCTTGAGCTTAGGGAATAACCAAAAGACACACCCTTCCTATAGTCCAGAAGCAGTCTGGACAATAGGGAGGGTAACGAACTGTCTTGATGCCCATCTTGATCAAATCGTCTGTGACAAGTTGTGAATTGGTGCATTCACGCAAATCTTCTGCATCTTCAGTTCTTTGTTAATAATTATGTGTACAGTTCCAACACTATTATCAAACTGTGCACTTGTTATTTCTATAGACACACAACTGTCCTTATCCATGAAATTCTTTATTTGGCCAATCAACTCTGGTGTTCTGACTTCTTTACTCCACACCTCTCATCATCCCTCACAGACTTCCTGCTTTCCTTGAATCTCTTATGCCACTCAAAACCTGATGCTTAATCCATATAAGATGGTCCAAAGCCGTCTGGAGCATTCAATATGTTTCTGTAGGAATTTTTCCAAGTTTAAAACAGAATTTTATTGCGTATCGTTCTTCTTAAAGTGTCCTCACGTCCAGATTGTATTTTTGAAATTAACAAGCTGTGACAATCAGGCTTTAGTAAGGCGTATTCCGATTCCTGCTTTAGCTGTTCATTTAAACCTGAATTTATTAAGATGTTTAGCAATAGCATACTCTTTTCAAGCGTCTACGACAATTTTAAACGCTTGTACAAGAGAAACAAAAACAAAAAACTCTGGAAACTTATTGGAGACACCTTGTATTATACGCACCCGTTTATTTAAGTAAACCGATACGTTAATACCCGCTTACTTGTAATACATACAACACTTAGTATTACCAACTCGTTATTTATTTGGCACTGACCAGACTCAACGTCGCTTAACATCGATGATCTAACGAGCACCAGTGTGTCAACGTCGTTTACGCCGTATTTAAGAATATAGCTGCATACACGACTTCAATGAATCCGCGATAATTTGAACTCCAAAATCTGCGCTTGTGCCGTTGGGCTAATCACACACGCGCGCACGCGCGAAAACTTTTAACATTTTGTGATTTTAGCATGCAACTTGGTTTGGTCAAATGTCATATTAATTCTAATTGATTAGAAAACACGTAAGCTTGCGTGTTGGTCATCGAACGGAGTTTATTGAGTACAAAAAGAACTTGTAACTCTATCCACCGCCGCATTGTTACCGTTTTTACCTCGTTGTTCGCCTGAAATTATCAGCAAACGACACCCCTCCCTCACCCCTCACCCTCTCTTTCTATCCCTCTCTCTCTCTCTCTCTCTCTCTCTCTCTTTCTCTCTCTCTATCTATCTATCTCATAACACGTTTTCTTGTTTTTTTTTTTTTCTCGTGACTCAAACTATTTTACAAATGAAGTAAGCAGGTGGCGCAATTGATACCCGTGAGAAATCCGACATTCAAATCGACCGACAATATTTCTAAAATCTAATAAAATAATATTTAAAATAGTATTTGCTATTTTAATTCATCAATTAAGCACGCTTCCTATCCTAGTACGAAAATTAAAGCCTCCTATTTATTTAGCTCAAAAAGTGTAAGAGCTACGAAGACGGGATTTGTACAATTAAAACGAGCAACCTTTTGTGCTCAAGAATTTATTTCTCTACATAGTCACACTTTTGCAAGCGATGAACGATGGCTGTGCATGGGCGTTCGGAGTGTATTCATGTCATACTAGAGTCGTCCCAAAAATAAAGCTTCCTATATTTTAACTCAAAACGTCGACGTGCTACGAAGACGGGATTGGTATCATTAAAACGAGCAACCTTTTTCTGCTCAAGATTTTTTTTCTACATATGTTATGTAATGGTGAACAATATCACCATACAAAGATATGTAATTGTGACGAAGGGTTCATCATTACGTGTGTACGTGTCACTAAATGTCTATGGTGTTTCTTCACTATTTGAACCCTACGTTATGTCGTTGCAACCTATTTATGTTCCAATGCTATAATCGTTTAAATGTTCATATGCGCGCTTGTGTGTGTGTGTGTGTGTGTGTGTGTGTGTGTGTGTGTGTGTGTGTGTGTGTGTGTGTGTGTGTGTGATACATGTATTTTCGACACACCTTATTTTCATGCGTCTTTGATTTTGGTCCATCTGGAATTCATCTTATTCTTGGAGGGGAGGCTGGAACCTGTTTGAACGAATATGCATTCACTTCCAAGACGATGGTTGGTTTCATATAGTTTTTATTCACTTTCCAGGTTTTCACTGCAGAAGAATGGAAAGTGAATATCTTTGCTTGAGTGGTTAATTCTAGGTCACCATTCTGAGACACGTCAGCTCCCTCCCAGATGAAAGGGGGGCACCTGTTAAACCGTCCGCCCTGTTCAACGTCCAAATTCCAACTCCAATTATTCTTCTCAGCTAACGATCACGTGGTAACATACACATACTTCCGTCAGCTGACACTTGTCTATGATAAGGTTTTATTATATTTTGACAGCTGTAATCAACATTCTTAATATTCATCTCTTGTTGATCTCTCCAGATAGATAGATAGATCGACAGACAGATAAATATCTTACAAATACTTTCTTGTGTTCAACCTACTACATAACACATTGTCACTCCTTTTGCTAGGAAATCAATGGCGCATCTTTACTTCTGACCCACGACGCACGCATATGACTAGGGTTACTTTCTTGGAGTTTCACACCGCCAATATTTTCAACAGAGGTATTAAACTTTCATGTCATTGATCTATAAATTCAGTCATAACTATGCAATTTTCAATGTCCTCTGATCCATTTAGGCAGACTATAAAACAAGAGGCATTACTTTTGAAACAAACAAACATTTTTTTTTAGTTGTCTGTAGTTTGAAAATGTTTTATTACTAAATATTATATATTTTAGTGTTGTCCTCTGTAAATTTTTGATCTACAGACTTGAAAGTAAATATATAGGGGATTTAGACCCATGGGAGAAATTCGATTTGATCGTTAGCCGATAAAGTAGCTGGTAAAGGGTCAAAATTATTAAAAAAAAAAAAATAGAACTTAGCAGGCGTATGTCGACTAAACGTATTATTTCTACACATGAGCAAATATACATTTATACATTTAAAATGTTATTTTTAAAAGTTTTATATGCGTATGGACTTATCTCAAATGGTAACGAATAAGACTGGAGTGTTAAATGTTTTTGTTTCGATTCTAACTGATAGCATCCAAGTAATTTTTTTTTATTTTGGAATCACAACTACATATTTGGGTACAATATAATGATCACTAGAGAATAGGTTCTATAACATTAAATACGAAATCTGCAGGAATTAAAATATCATATTTAAGCGTAAATTATATTATGTTATAAAACCTATTCTCTAGTGATCATTATATTGTACCCAAATATATAGTAGAGATTCCAAAAGTTATATATATATATATATATATATATATATATATATATATATATATATATATATATATATATATATAACAATATATATATATATATATATAACAAAAGTTATATATATATATATATATATATATATATATATATATATATATATATATAACTTTTGGAATCTCTACTATATATTTGTTTTATTACATGAATATTATTTACATGCAAATTGACATATTAATTACATGAGCTACAAAACAAGTGCTGGTTTTGCCGCTCTGAAAATCTGTGATACAAAGAAACTGTATGACTACTGATTACTCGGCAATATTCACGGGTGCTATGTACTTAAAGAATTAAACGATAAGATGGTCAACAATATTAGTCCTTGCGCGAAAGAGCAGGACACAAAATGTTTTAAATAATAATAATAATAATAATAATAATAATAATAATAATAATAATAATAATAATAATAGAATAACGATAACAAAGACTTTCGCTGGCGAGGACTACTATTGAGCGTAACTAGTTATACAGTCCTTTTGAAATGTTCATCTCTATTTTTCTCGTTATCTACTGAATATTTTAATGAAACCTATATGAAATATGTTCCTTATTAAATTGTAAAGATTTTCTATTCTGAAAGAAGTTTTAAAAAATTTAATCTAAAATGTTATTTTAAAGTTTTTGTTAAAAAATTCAGATTTTCTCATTATTCAGACATGTATGACAAAGAGGGAGTTGCAAAAAAGAGTGTGGTGTGAGGAGAAATATAAACTGAAACAAAGAGAATATTCAGATATGTAATAATACAAAGAGGGGGTTGCAAAAATGAGTTGTGGTGTGAGGAGAAATACAAACTGAAATAGAGAGTAGGAGAGTTATTATAAATAAATGAAAAACCACATTCATTTTTTTTTAATCCAAATTAATAAATTAAATAAAATATAATCTTAAAAAGATACGATACAAGTTAGAAAAGCATTTCATCCAAGGCATGAAAATTGTTAAACAAAATGTTTTTACTATAGGCTTTAAAAATAAAGTTACAAGATTCAATTTGAATTTTATTTATCTTCAAAGTACACTTTTATAGATTTTACAAAGTAAGGTATTAAATTTTTATACCTTACTTTGTAAAATTTATAAAAGTGCACTTTGAAGATAAATAAAATTCAAATTGAATCTTGTAACTTTATTTTAAAGCCTATAGTAAAAACATTTTGTTTAACAATTTTCATGCCTTGGATGAAATGCTTTTCTAACAAGGTTTTAAGTCACTTGATGCGAAGATCTAACAAGAACGAAGGATCATTATTGCAAAGTCAGGAGATGTTTATTAACATTAGTCTTTACAAAAACTATAATTAGGAGGAAAACAGTCAACAGGAAGAGAGTTCGACTAGCCTGCATTTCTTGGACAGAAGCTACCCGACTAAAAAGTCGTATTTCAATGATACCGGACTAAAAAGTCGTATTTCAATGATACTAAAACAGTGAATCAATAGAGAACACTAGATCACAAGTCAAACTAGCTGCAATAAAGGAAGCAGAGCATAGATCAGACCATTCTGAAGAACATGTGTCCAAATAGTATTTAAAGAAAAGACTGAGACTAGCAAGATATCGTCTTTGTGAGAGAAAGGTGGCAGAGAAGAAAGGGTGTGGGCCAATTTAATTATAGATATGTTTCTGCACTTGATCAAGAACGCTTTAATGTAACAGATATTCGCTAGACTAAATATGAAAACAGTACACCATTATGATCGGATTTGTAAAGATAAAGAATAGCCTCACATTTGAGAAAGTGTTTAGAGCGATAGAAAGGACCGATTTTACCAGAAGATATAAAGAGAAAAGAAACACTAAGAAGTTTTTGACGATTTCTCGGCGAGAACGGGGCCATTCATAAAAATCTAGGGAAGAAAAGGGACACATCTACGATTGAAAGACATAACGTGATTCTTAGCAGGATTAAACGAAATAAATTAAAGATGGGCGAGAAACATTACCAGAATTGAGATTGGTATCATCAGCATAGATGTTAATTTTCTTAATTTTCTAGAAGGTCATTCATATAGAGAAGAAACGGTGATTGGCCTAGAATAACATAGAATAGTATAATAGATAAGAAAATAAAATAAAGAGACACCATTCAGTGTTACAAGCTTCGATGAGAAAGAAAATACCTTATATTGTCAAGAATCTCGTCTCTCTCTCTCTCTCTCTCTCTCTCTCTCTCTCTCTCTTACTCTCTCTCTTTCTCTTTCTCTCTTTATATATATATATATATATATATATATATATATATATATATATATATATATATATATCATCGTATAACGATTAGATCACTCTCTGGCTGACGTAATGAACATTTAAAATTAAAAATGTTTAAATTCGACGTTATTTCACGCGGTTAATGGTAGCCGAGTGGATTAGGTCTTCGCTAATCGAGCCAGAGATGTCTCGTGATGCGGGGTTCGAATCGTTCGACTGGTATTAATCGTGACACGTTGCACTGAAGATTCCCGAAAGGATGAAACACTAGTGTCTGTAGGTATTTAATTATTATAGTAAACAACTAATTATATATATATATATATATATATATATATATATATATATATATATACACACAGGGAGAGAGAGAGGGGGGGAGAGATAATTTCTTAACGTTTCGCCGTAGTCTAGCGGTAGGAGCTGCCGAAGTAACAGTAAGGGGAGACTTGATTCCAAATATTTCTCAAATGTTATATGTCCCCTCTTTCGTTTTCATACATAAAGTAAATTTCAGTGTATAAGGATTATTTGATACTGGAGATATTCATAATCGTACCCTATTTTACAAAAGAGGGGAAGTATAACATATGAGAAATATTTGGATTCAGTATGGTTAAAATTTTATGGCAATTAGTAAAAAAAAGAACTTATATTTTCAAACCAATAAAATATGACCAAATTTGCCTACATTTGTATATATAGTGTCCTGGCAAGCCAGATTTAGTTTTGCTACTTTGGGATGAATTTTGCTAAAGTTTTTTTTTCTTGGTTGTCTCCACTGTGGCCTTGCCAGACCGCTAATATATATATATATATATATATATATATATATATATATATATATATATATATATATATATATATATATATATATATATATATATATACTAGCAAAACTACCCGTCGTTGACTGGGTTCAAAAACAGCCTACAGAAAATGGACTCTGGTTTATGAAAGTATGATAAGTTATGAAAAAGGAAGGGTTGTAAAGAGATAGCTTCCAATTCGGGGGCATCCAAACCAAAGCAAAATATGATGAAAGTAAAAATAAAATACATAAACCCCATAATTTATTACACCATACCTGTTCACACTGAAACACTTATCACAATATTCTGTGGATCTATATTAAAAAACCTTCTTAAACTTTGTGACATATTTCCATTCTATGGAGGTCAGGTGCGAATGAACACCCCATAATTTTATGTTACCATATTTCTTCAAACTTAAACATAATTATCAAAGTATACTTATGTAGATAGATATGAAAAGTCTTTATTAAAGTTTGTGCCTATTTCCATTCTATTGAGGGCAGGCGCGAAAGCAGACCCCACAATTTTATTACACCATCCCTATTTAAGTTAAAACATACTTCTCAACGTATTCTTATGTACATCTATATCAAAAACTCTTGTAAACGTTTTTTTTTTTAATTTTTTAATTTTTTATTTCCATACTTTGTGGACCAGGCGCGAACGCAGACCCCACAATTTTAATGAACCACCATTCTGCAGGATCAAACATACCCATTCCTGTGTCTCGATACATCTATCATTATATGTAATCAGTTTTTTTTTTTTAAATAGTCAACCATATAGGATCCTATTCGTGAGCAGACACACACACACACACACACACATTCAGCTTTATATTATAGATATATATATCGTAAAACATTACACAGAATCTCATATGAAATCTAAAAAAATATATATCGTAAAACATTACACAGAATCTCATATGAAATCGCCAAGATTAATAGACTGAATCAGCTTTCAACGTCAACACAATGTGACACACGTACGCACATAAATAAAACTAAAAATAATTGAGTATACCAGCCAACAAAACATCTTTTATTTATTCAATATATAAAATGAAATTTAGCCTTTGTTCGGTGCCTTGTAGCTAAAAATAAAGACACAAAAGTTCACAAAGCAAAATTCCCATTGTGTCGTCAACATTCTTGATTAACCTGAAAGCGAAACAAAACTGTTCTGGAAATATTAGTCGTTTTCTGCTCATGCCTGCCTGTCAGTATTCTTGAAAGAAGCGGACTTGCTTCAAAAAATATACAATACACCAAATTAAGACCGGCAGAGTTTACGCCATTGTAGAGGATGGCTTGTTTACTGTCGGTGTGAAGTATAGTAATGTGCAGTTCTAGGAGGTTCATTTTGTCCAGGCTTTACTTTCTCGCTGTTTGAGAATGGGTCCGTTTATTTTTAATCGCCTGATGCGCACTTACTGGAGAATTTTTTTCTGGAAATTGATCGACAAAGCATGAAGCCACATGGTGTAAAGAGCATACAATAATGAAAGATGGTTATTGCAACGACAAGAGAGGTCTATTGGCCTTAGTCTTGAAACGATTTAAACGAGCAGGAACAAAGGAAGCAGGGAATAGATCAGGCAATTCTAAAGAACATATGCCAGAATTGTATTTATAAAAAAGACTGAGACTAGCAACATCACGTCTGTGTGTGTGCGAGAGAGAGAGAGAGAGAGAGAGAGAGAGAGAGAGAGAGAGAGAGAGAGGGTGCAGTGAGGAAGAAAAGGTGCGGACCGATCTAATTACGATTGTCCCGGAATTTTTGGCTCGGCCACAGTGCTTTTCTTCACTGTTTTTTCAAATCCCACTTTCTCAGACTTTGTGTTTAATTTTCTAGGCTGAGGAAGGGGAATAAATAAAAACTGACGTTAGTTGAGATGCAGTGAAGTCATTTTAGTTTTTAATTTTTTATTTGTTCACATATAAGGTAGAGAACTCCTATCATATTCTTTAATAAAGAAAATATGCGTTGTATAAATTTTTTTTTTTTTTAATATTTTTTTTAAATATGAATAGAGCCAAAATACCAGTGGCGTAGTGGATAATATATTGGTAAAATCAGTTTTAAGTTATACTCTTTTCGCAGTTAAAGGCTCAATTTTCTAGGCGGGCAACACTCAAAATAAAATTGCGAATTACTTAGGACTTCTACGTGGCTGGTGAAACATGCTACCCCCGCTGATTAAATAAAATGTTCCGTTCGAAATTCTGCGCAAATTCTCGAGTTTGATAGAAAGATTTCCGAGTTCGACCTTTCAGTTTTAAATTTTGGAAACTATTTGTAAGTTTTGTTATTTCGGATGTCAGTCTTTTTATGAGTAATTACCAAACCAAGCTGAACTCAAAATAACCGATAGTAGCAAAATCTGCAATGAAAGAAAATAGAGTTGGCAGTTATAATTTCGCCGCTTCAAAAAACACCCTAAACTTTAATAGAGTATAAGTGCAGTAAACTCGGCGGAGAACATTTTGTGGGAGTACTTTAAAACAAGCACAGAGATGCGAAACTGTGGCGATGGGACAGGGCTTCAGCTTGGCAGATAGTGAGTGATTTATTGGGTTAAAGATTCATCGAAGTAATAGTTTAGTTACGGATGCAGACCGACATACCAGATCCCTAGTATAAATAATAGAAGAAATAGTATACAACTTCCATATGCACGTTTGAACAAAAAATGAACACAATGAAAGATGAACATATCTGACGAAGGCAAATGTTCCCAAAATATCATGTCACACGGAAATTCCATCAGACCACAGTGAGGCAAGTAGAAACACAATACAACGTTATAAAAGTATAAAAAAACAGGTATGTACATATATATTGTACGAGCGGGGGGAGAATTTGTTTGGTCGTAAAATACGCTTAAATACTATATTTTAATGGTCCAGATTTCGTATATATTATTACAGAGTCGTAATTTCAAAAGTAAAAAAAAAAGTATTTGGCTGCCATCAGCTGGAATCGGAAACGAAAATAAAACTAACATTCAAAGCTGGTGACGTTACCACTGCACCAACGTGGCACGCATATGAATTGAATATTAATTAAAAATAAAAAATAAACTAAGATGAATCTGCAAAATGTTTAACGATTTTTTTTTTCAATTTTAACCAAATTTTGAATTCTTTCAAACCTATTTAAACCAGTTAAAGACGCATAAAAGAACGGTCCATAACAAATCCAATCATTTGAGGCCCCTAGTGCCGCTCTGCGACTTTTAGTTTCGGTCGAGATAGAGTTTGAACATATGGAGACAGACAGACAGACATATAGGCTTTTATATATTGTATTAAAAAAAGTGAATCTGCATAACTCATTCCATCGTTATATATCTAGAATTACCGTTATTTGTGTCTATCGGTTACAGTTGTGCATTGTATTGTCTTCTATTAATTACCTTTATATGCATAATAGATAACGCTTCAAGCAAACCTCATTAACCTCTTAAGTTTTAATACTATTTGTCAAGCTTTTTCTTTTTTTACGAGGGTGTCACCACATATCAAAGTCCACTCGAGAATAAAGGTTAATCAGTGTAAGGTGGTCGGTGAGAAGTGATAGGTAGTGATGGAATTTGATTATATAAGCGGCGGCTCAACAAGAACTTGTTTACATTAGGCTTGAAGACGGCTATGTTGTAGTCAGCTTAAAAGCAGCCTTGTGGTACAGAGTTCCACAAGCGAACTTATATTTTATGCATTGCATGTACTTAAACAAGTAGCAACCTGGGAATCTTCTGTACTTATCTTGTTTAATTAAAGACGTCTACGTTGTGTTACAAATGGTTTTGTCTGTCAAATTCATACACAAGTATCTCTCTCTCTCTCTCTCTCTCTCTCTCTCTCTCTCTCTCTCTCTCTCTCTCTCTCTCTCTCTCTGTCTTTCTCTTTCTCTGCGTTTAATTTCTGAAAGTTTGTCTGCGTTTCATTTCTGAAAGTTAATTCACTTCCGTTTTGTGCTGCAAGTTTGTAGATTTTTAAAAATTGTTTTGCAGTCTGTATTTAATCTCTTAAATTGCTTTTTTTTAACTTACGTTCACCCCCACACAAGGCATATTGCCATTTGGACGTAAAGGGTTACTATTTGGTACCATGCCCAGGAAAGATTAACAAGATATTAGTTCACATTACATTTAAACTTTTACATATCAGTACAGTCAGGAAAACAGGTATCAGGATGGGAATTCCAAATTCTAGTTGTTCGAGGGAAGAAACTATTAGAGTAGGAAGCTTTCTGGTATCTAGAGACCTCAACAGAAAATGGGGTATGATTTTGTTTCTAAGCGGGTTTGTAGGGGGTATGTACGTCGAGGGAGCACAAGTGCAACAAGTTCATCAAAGCACATTCCATTAAAATACTTGTAAAACAGGCACATAGATGCAACATTGCAGCGATTTGACAGGGGTTGGAGCTTAGTTGATATCTATAAATTATTTTTATACACACACTAAATAACGCTTCAAGAAAACTACATTAACATCTTAAGTAATAGTATAGTTTCAGCTTCAAACAGACGGATACGAAACCTCCGTTTGTATAAGAATAGATTATGCAAGCTTTTTAACTTGTATAAATTATTAGGATGGCGTAAACTATTATACAACTGACAAATTAATCTCCTCTCAAAAAATATTCTACGCCGCAAAAGAATATTAAGCAGGATTTTATAAAAAATAATCAATTTTCTAAATACGCTGTGGATGAACAAACAAACGCAATTATACAAATAAAAATCTAACCTGAATAACAGTAACTTTAGCATCTCATTAATTAATCCAACGTAAATGAAACTAATGAATCGTTATCAAATGCATACAAAACATAAACTTGACGAAGAGATATGAAATAAAATAATAAGCGTTAATATATATTCTAATAACCGCAATAAAATTTGACTATTATATAAATTACATTCACTTGCTTATGTGTGCATCCAGCAGCTTAAAGTCATAAACTACGTAAGACACATCTTTTTGTGTAATATTCAAGGGTTCTTTCTTAGAACTGCACGCCTGTGGAACTCTGTTCCGTCTGCCTGCTTCCCTCCTGACTACAACTTGGATGTCTTCAAGTCCAACGTAAACAAATTCCTGATAAACCGCCCCCTTAAGTAGACACTTTAAATATCCACACTAACGTACTGTACTTACAATAACCCTTATCCATGAGTGGCTTCCGGGCCTTGATAAGTGGTGACCACCTTGTAAAAAAACAAATTCATTTGGGGGACATCAAGATAACAATTTATGAAGTAAAGAGCGTCGATATATAGACCGATATTTCCATAGGCTTTTATTGTAAAATTCAAATTAATATATGTATTCTTGGTCTTCATTTAAGACCAAAATATAGTATTTAAAAAAAACGTATCTAATATATTAACGGCTTTATGTCTGTCTGTCTGTCGGTCGGTCTGTCTGTCTCCATATTTTCAAACTGTTCTATTCTACTGGCAAAGCAATTAAGTGTAATGAGGCAAAATGCATTCAGAAGAAGTCGTTTGTTTGGCACGGAAAAAGCGGGAAGATGATCTCAGCATCAAAAGGATCGCTATGGATTTGAAGCTGTCGAAATCAACAGTCGAATACATGCTGGACAAACTCCGAGCGGAAAAAGGTCCTGGATATAACCTAAAACTATATCCGATGGTGACGTCCCAGCTTGTGGGCCTTGGGGAGTGTAACTGCCATTAATCCCAGGTCCACTCTGACCCGGAGTGGTATTACCTGTTAGGGTCCCAACTATGGGTTAAATAGAATCCGACTTAAAAAACAAATATACTCCATTAAAAACTGTTCCTCAAAATCACTAGATTCGGCATTAAATAACCTGAAAAAGGTTCATATGCCGTAAAACAAAAACAACCAATAACCGAGCGGAAAAAGAAGAGAGGACGGAAAAGATCAATTAGCAAGAGGACTGAAAGGAGAATGAAGAGGACTGTTACACGGCTTTTGATATCTGGAGAAAAAGTTACAGCAAGAAAAGTGAAGGAGAAATGTGAATTGGGTGTAAAACATGTACGAACAGTACAAAGAACGCTGCATAAGATTGGTTTGAAGTATGCAAAGGCTAAGAAAAAAATACACTAACAAAGAAACACAAAGGAGCAAGACTGGAGAGTGCTAAAAGGTGGTTTACAAAGCATGTTCACTAAGAAGGTTATATTTACTGATGAGAAGCGTTTCAAGTTTGATGAGCCTGACGGATGGTAGAATTTGTCGAGAAGGAGTGAGCCTGTTGTACTAAACAAACGACAGATGGGAGGAGGAGGAGGAGGAGGACGAGGGGAGTTATGGTTTGGGGTATGATCTTTGTTAATGGAAATATATGGTTGGAGTGGCTGAAAAGACCGATAGTATTGCGAAAGCTACAAACAGTTGCTGGACGAGAAAGCTCTACCAAGGATAAGAAGAGAGATGGGGAATGATTTCGTTCTAAAGCAAGATAATCGCAGCATCCATGTGCCAAATTTCATGAGAGAATGGATGGCTAAAGTGAATATGACTACTTTGGAAAGGCCTGCAAAAAGCCCAGATCTAAATTTAATGAAATATGTTTGGATAATGCTTGCGCAACTTGTCTATGATGGACCTGAAATAACGAAAGAGACTCAACTATGGGAACAAATACTAGATGCCCCCCACCCTAAAAAAATAAACAACTAATATAAACAGGTAGAGATGTTATTGTGCATATGTTTGATCATTATGAAGAGAGATTGATAAAAGTTATTGAGAAGAAAGGTCATATTAGAGACTATAGACAGTTTTTCAACGATGTCCGAAAAATAATGTCGCGTATGTTTTGTAAAAAATGATGAAAATTTAATAATCGATTTTCTTCCATTTTTATTACAGGTATTGTTTTTATATGTTTATGCTATTCTATTGAAGGAATTTCGCCACTTTATGATACTCGGAAAATCGAATACTATAGTGTACGAAAAATATTGTCGGGCCCTTGCATTATACCCAATATATGTAGTTATAATTTCAAAAGTAATATATATATATATATATATATATATATATATATATATATATATATATATAAAGCTGACCGTGTGTGTGTGTATGTGTGTGTGTGTCTGCTCACGATTAGCCTTCTATATGGTTTACTATTATAGAAAACTGATCAACTACAATGATAGAAGATGTATCGAGACACAGGAATGGGTATGTTTGATCTGGCAGAACGGTGCTTCATTAAAATTGTGGGGTCTGCGTTCGCGCCTGGCTCTCAAAGTATGGGGAAAAAATTAAAGATGAAAAAAAAAACGTTTACAAGGGTTTTTGATATAGATGTACAAAAGAATACTTTGATATGTATGTTTCACCTTAAATAGGGATGGTATAATAAAATTGTGGGGTCTGCGTTCGCGCCTGGCCTTCATATAATGGAAATAGGCACAAACTTTAATAAAGACTTTTCATATCTATCTGCGTAAGTATACTTTGATAATAATGTTTCAGTTTGAAGAAATATGGTATAATAAACTTATTGGGTTCGCGCCTGACCTTCATAAAATGGAAATATGTCACAAAGTTTAAGAAGGTTTTTTAATATAGATCCACAGAATATTGTGATAAGTGTTTCAGTGTGAACAGGTATGGTATAATAAATTATGGGGTTTATCTATTTAATTTTTACTTTCATCATATTTTGCTTTGGTTTTGATACCCCCAAATTCGAAGCTATCTCTTTACAACCCTTCTTTTTCATCACCTATCATACTTTCATAAATCAGAATCCATTTTCTGTAGTCTGTTTTTGAACTCAGTCAACGACGTGTACTTTTGCTACTATATATATATATATATATATATATATATATATATATATATATATATATATATATATTACACAATACACACCTCCAAACACACCTGGCCAATGCCGGGCACCCAGGCTAGTATATATATATATATATATATATATATATATATATATATATATATATATATATATATATATATATATATATATGATGAAAATAATGGAAATAGTATTCCGACAAAATAGAGAAATAAAAAGGAACAAACCGTATTATGTGTTCATCAACGTTTCGTCTTTATTTCGAGACTTCTCTCTCTCTCTCTCTCTCTCTCTCTCTATATATATATATATATATATATATATATATATATATATATATATATATATATATATATATATATATATATATACTTTTAACCCTTTCTCCTTCTTTTAAAAAAAAGTTCATCTTTGGAATTAATTTAAACCCATCAGAACCTTAATTGTTGCCGATTGCCAGTCATGGCAATTTCTCTATCCTAAAAATTTCAAAAGGTCTGGAACCTTTTTAATTTTTTGCACTTTAATTTTTCTTGCCTAATGATATCTAATATTATTGAAACAGTCTGCACACCTTAGCAAAATATGACTGTATTTACATAAAAATATTTGATTGAACACTATCAACGGCCCTTGTTAAATTCAATTATTTTTAATTTTTGGATATCTTCCTACATGAGAGTGTGTGTGTGTTTTTATGGGAAAAATATGCTTATTCAAATGTAAAATATAACTACAAAGCATACACAAGTAAACGACAAAAATTCTATACTCCAATTTCCAAGATGTTGGCCATCTTAGCGTTTATTTCTTTCAGCATATTAAAATGTTCAATTCTTGACAGCATCTGTTTCGTAACGTAGAATCATTGATATAATAATTATATGAATTGAATTGGAATATAGACTTTTTTGTTATCAATATATATATATATATATATATATATATATATATACATAAATATACATACACACATTTATATATAGAGATATATCTACACACATACACATACATATATATATACAGATAGATAGATAGATAGATAGATAGATAGATAGATACATACATACATACATACATACATACATACATACATACATAGAATAAGAGCAGATTTTACAACAAGAAATTAACAATTGCTAACCTTATAATTAAAAACAACACTTCCCGGACAACAAAATCAGTCGATGAAACCAATGTAATCTACCAATTCAAATGTCCCTTGGGAGAACGCATCCCTAACAGTAGAAACACCAATAGCTACATTGGATACACGATCAACACAATGTCCAGACGATTAACGCTACACATTTCAGATACAAGTTTGATTTGCTAACACCTAAAACAATATGGCTTCCCACATTCCCAATTTAGAAATATCCTAGTTAAAAATACGAAAATCATTCATATGGACCCAAACGTAAAAAGACTAAAAATACTGGGAGCATTGTATATAAGAGCTAAACAGTCGAAAATTAACAATGTAAATTTTGAAAACAGTAATAACATTTTAAAAGGCTTGGGTACGTAACCATCCAATATATATATATATATATATATATATATATATATATATATATATATATATATATATATATATATATATTTATATATATATATATACATATATATATATATACTACCTTGGGTGCCCGGTGTTTCCCGGATGTTTGGAAGTGTGTATTGAGCAAAAAAAAAGTGCTAGTAAGCAGGCAGGCTCGAACCCATACCGCAAAGGAGGAAAAGAACGTAAAAAAAACGTGACGTATTGGCTGTTGCACCCATCGCCAAACCGGAAGTGACGTAGGTTGAAATTAAGGTTAGACAATCGAAAACAGAGGGTGACTTTCGAAAATATCAGCGAAAAAAGCGATTCCTCCCTGTATAAAAATGCCCAGTTGATGATGAAGGAATTAATGATTTAGGACAGTTTTTCGATATTTGTCGTCCGAAGGGGCGAGCTTCATAACGATACCAATCTCGTGAAAATCCATCGCCTCTATCAAAAGTTTTTGACATACATACATGCATACATACATACATACATACATATAGACAGACAGACAGACAGACAGACATACATACATTTAAACAGACGGGTGAGATTTATATTATAGACTAGCCTGGGTGCCCGGCGTTGCCCAGTTGTTTGTAGGTGTGTGTTGAGCAAAAAAAAGTTGTAGTTGGCAGGCAGGCTCAAACCCATGAAAGTGTAGGTGTGTGTAAGAGTGTTGTTGAGTTAAAAACAAAAAAGGGGGGATTGCGAGCGCAAAAAAAAAGTCGTAGTAGGGGGATAGGCTCAAACCCGTGCCGCGGAGGAGGAAAAGAAATGGGGGGAAAAACGTGACGCAAAACCGGAATGGACGAACGTCAAAATTTAGGCCAGACAATCGAAAAGAGGTGATGACTTTCGAAAATATCGACGAAAAAAACGATCTCTTCCGGTAGAAAAGTAGCCAGTTGAGGGTGGAGGAAGTAAGTTTTTTTAGCCAATTTTTCGATATTTGTCGTCCGAAGGGTCAAGCTTCAAAACGATACCGATCTTGTGAAAATTCGTCGCATCTGTCGAAAGTTTTAGGCAGACATACATACATACATACATACATACATACATAATACATACATACACACACATTTAATCAGACAGGTGAGATTTATATTATAGATTACACACAATACGTTTCATTATTCTAAGTAATTTAAATGTGGTTTGAACTGGCGCATATGAAAGCATCCAGATTTTAAACGAAACAGCAATCAAAAACTGCCTGAAAGACGACTGAAGAAAATCAGTTGAAAATACTTGCAAAAAATAAATAAATAAAACATAGATGGCCGAATACGACTATAGAACTTTCTTATACAAATTCGTCTGAGATATTAGAACGACCATACGTAAAATGGAGAAATTACAAAGAAAAGATGATTAAGCAGAAACACTCCGTGCTGTTCAACAATGTCTAAATGAAAACATGCTATATATATATATATATATATATATATATATATATATATATATATATATATATATATATATATATATATATATATATATATATAGCGGGGTACTTAAAGATTAGAATAATATCAATTCTTTAAGAGGAGACTTATCAAGATAATACAAAGCTGTACAAATTGTTTTGGAGCTTATATAGAAATCAATAAAGAAAGAAAATGAAAATCTAAAACTATATATTAATATATATTAATATACAGTCTTAGATTTATAGATACAGATTTATTCATTTATCTAAAAAGGATATACATCAATTCGAGGGTGATAGATAATACCATGGTATTTCAAAGCCCAATACTTGTCGTCAGAAGAATAGAGAAGATACTAGGTAACATAATAGGTATGCGACGACTAACGATAGTTACATTAGGAACGAAATAAGATATTGAGGCTGGATAGGGGAATTAGATCTCTATGATATAGAAGTAGTATAGTTTTTATTATGAAATGTAGGTAGGTATATAACATATCTGTCATAGTATGATTAAAGTATGTGGACAATATACGTGCTTACACTTTCGGGGAGAATACTTGAAAGGGGGTGCTCATTTAATCAATTGTGTAGATTGGTTGCAGCTATAGAGAGGGTATATATGAAATAGGGGTTTTATGCTATGTCAGTATATTTTAAAAGGGGTAACTGAAATTATGAACAGTAATTGAAAGAAATATAAAATATTACGAATGATAGTAAGATAATTAATGTGACGGGATAAATTATACGGGGTGTAGTATGTAAGGAATTGTAACTTAATAAGTTAGAGGACAAACAGACAGTATTATAATAAGGGGATAAAAATACAAAGGTTTATGGGGTGAATGGATGTAAAAGTATAGGAATTATAGAGTAATAATAGATAATAAGAGTTCTACATAGTTATTAAATATAGGGGAATAAAAAATAGGGAACATGGGGGAAATTAGTAGAAAAAACGTAAAGATATAAAGAGTCAAGTGACAGAAAAGAAAAAAAAGTCAAATAAATAAAAGAAATAAAAAAAAATAAAGATACAGAATAAATGTAGAGAAAGATAAACGTAAAAAAAAAAAAATTCGCAGGAGAATGTTCTAAGGTAATGAGTGATGGTAATTGCCAATTCTATTTTTTGGTTTTTGTCGAGTCCAAAGCAGTATCGAAATATTATTAAAAAAGCAAATGAATAGAAGTTCCTCCGTACGGGATACTGTGTTCGTGAAATTTAGATATGGATCCAAATAAATGTGTTAATGTTGTGTCAATAAATGTGTTACTGTTGATGAGAGAAATTTTGCAATTTATTTGGAAATTGAACCTCGAATGTATATATATATATATATATATATATATATATATATATATATATATATATAATATATATATATAATATATATATATATATATATATATAATATATATATATATATATATATATATATAGAGAGAGAGAGAGAGAGAGGGAAGAGGGAGGGGGAGGGAGAGAACGAGACAGAAAATGAAAGAAAACAAATTATAACTCTTTTGAAGTATGTTTCCTTTGTTGACATTTTACCTTACTGTAACCAAGGACAATTCAATTCGTTTTATCAGATATTGCTTTACGCTACGTGTCAAATATTATTTATTTCTTTAGGCTATTATTTTCATCTGCCAGAGTCCCCAGAACATCTCATAGAATCCCCATTCCTGAT
Source organism: Euprymna scolopes (assembly GCF_053919585.1). Taxonomy (NCBI): domain Eukaryota; kingdom Metazoa; phylum Mollusca; class Cephalopoda; order Sepiida; family Sepiolidae; genus Euprymna; species Euprymna scolopes. The sequence continues at coordinate 136,148,280 of NC_136491.1, read as the reverse complement.
TTCAAAGGAAATTGTATAAACATACAAACACAAAATTATTTTCCTTTTATAATATAGATGTCATATTGTCTTGTAAACATTCAAGGGGTTTCTTTTCTTCCTTGTATTGTCCTCTCTTAAGTAGAAACGTGATGGCACGATCCAGCGCATGCGCACGCAGATCAATTGTGGTCGCTTCCTGTTGGTCGGCTGCTTTCCTTGTTTTTCTACTGAGCCGCGATCATCTCCCTTCAAGCAAATACATTTTACATACCAAACGATGCTTCGGTAAACGTCAAGTGAGCAGGAGAAAATGTCGTCTTGGGTCGATAATCATTCGCCATTCTCTCTTGAAGAGGGAGACTTTGCACGATTGACATTTGACGAAAAATAAGTATGCAAATCGTGCAGTGATGTTGCGGTTGCACGTGCCGACTGTCGACTCGGCGTACCAGGTTCGAGTTTTGATTGAGGCTATTTCTACACTGTCACTAATAAGTCTAGGAAAAATATGGGTGAAACAGTAGTGTATAATGGAATCTCAAGCCTTAATAGAGCTGTAACGAGGCTGAATAGTGATTCAGACAAACGCTCAAAAGCAAATGATTCTTATTGCTACTCTCTTTATTGTTGCACTTCGTTTGGATTCGCTATCTTTATCACTTCTAAAAGTAAGTAAATTTTCACATGAATATGTTAATTCAAAATATTTTCAATAAATGAAAATCGTTTAAAATCCCAAAAGTAAAAGACAGTAATAAACCAGTGTGAACTTAGAACGCCCTATAAGACCTGGTCAACAAAATCAGTTTTCTCCAAACTTCAACAACCGGCTGCACGAGGAACCTAAGAATGTCTGTTCGACTTCACCTTTGACTCTCTTAAAACTTTTATCAACTCTTGCACATCTGTACACACACTAACAAGAACAAGGTGAGCCAACGCACACACATACACAATGACACGCTGCCAAATACTCACATATGTATATTGCTTACATATGCATATTCAAATTATGAACATATTGACCTACATATTCCAAAGTCTTACGACTACTAACTCAAATTTCTTCACCAAACATAAATTTGCGTAATTGGACATTTTATTAATTGAAAATAATTTTTGATATGTTTATAAAATTGTAGATATGCAAATGTTTTGTTATAAAAATTTTGTGTTTTAAATTCTTCAGTCATAAAACTGTTTATGTTTTTAGTTAGCACTTGCTACCTGGTGACCTTTCTATTCTCGTAATGTTTTATTTATTTCCTTTTTATTATGCATGCATGTCCATTTAATATGCTTCACTTTCTTCGCTAAAATATATCACTTACAAGCAATTTATATCGAATGTAAGTGTGGTTTTAGACTATACATAAAGACGCTGATCGTCTAAAAATGACCATATCAAAACGGGGGACCTGCCACAGAGCAACTATTCCTAGGGAAGACTTAAGATTGGCTAATGATGTAAAAAATATCCTAGAAGATATTTTTTATTGTTTTCCATCAACTTCTGCGATTAAAGTCAATGATCTTATTTGTAAGTAATACTAATACTTCATTTCAGCTGCTGCTTGGTATGACATCGCTTGGCAAATGGCTAGACAAATATTAGATTTATTTACTTTACTTAAAACACCTGCGAGCTGCGACACGTGAGGCCGTCAAAGTAAACCATCGTTTTCGGTCTGAAGTTAGATCCCCAGCTTCCGGTTTCTTTTCGTTGCAATTAAATTTTTTCTCGATTGTATGCTTTGAGTTCATTTTTGTTTTTCCTCTTCTTTTTTTTCATTCTAAGGAAGGAAAATTCTTGAAAAATACGGGGAAAATAGATCTTAAACTCTATTAAATGTCGAATTAGCAGGATAAATTGTTGGATCATTCTACCGCTTCGGTAGAATATCTCACTGCAATCCTCTACCTGTGTAAGAGCCAAGTACGTGGTAGGATGAAATACTTCTACCATACATATATAGAAGTTCCATGAATTGTGTATAACTCATTCGAGAGTCTTCCAAATTTAATGGCCGGCAAGATACAAAATGTTAGCCTTTTAATGTCTATAGATAAATCTAGCCATTTTTTCAAGCAATCTTTCTTGGGTGATCCTATATACTTATCTACCTATGTACATTCTAGCATAGGCACAAAAAGTAAATGATCTATCTAACGGCTGGTTCTTTTTCTGAACATTCACGGATACTTGTCTTTTTTGTCTATTTTTCGGTACACCTCTTTCTCACAGGAGAGACATTGCGAGCCTCTCTCTGCTCTATCATTATTTTCATGGCCTACGATAGCCTAAACTTCAATCTGTGGTCCTCCTTTGCCAGATATTCATTTAAAAAAGCGCTCGTTTAACTAGAACCACTATTAATACTCCCACTCTCTACTTGTGCCTACATCTAAACACAGATTCCATGAACAAAGCTTCTTTCCTATAACTGCCCGCCTGTGAAATTCTGTTCCGTTGTCCCGCTTTCCGGTTGACTACAATCTTGTCGTCTTCAAGTCCAATGTAAACAAATTCTTGTTTAGCCAACCCCTTAAATAATTAAATTATACCCTAATTCCATCACTAACTATTACTATGCTGTTATCCCGATAACCAACGTACATTTATTAACCCTTATGCTGGAGTAGGCTTTGGGCCTTAATAAGTGGAAATATGTGAAGCCCTTTTTCTATATAGCTAAAATAGTAGAGTATAATAGTCTTAATTCTTGGTAGAGCAACTAGTTCGAACGAGGGAAAAATCTGCAATAACACCGGTGCTAATGTGTCGATACGCTCTAAAATATATTGGTACTGCTAAAGTTTCTGACCCATGATCAAACCGACTTCTGTCGGCGTCTTTCGACAGTTTACGTAAACAGCCGGAAGCTGCCGAATGAATACGACCCGGCCTCAAATTCACAACGAGGCAACGCTACCAAACAGGAAAACAACATTTAATGACAGAAAAAACTCGGCACCAAATGTAAAATTTTATGAAAAAGTATTTTTTTGAGGAAGAAAATAAAATGAAAATTGAATTAAACAAATCTAAATTTTCTCGTAAAAATAAACAAACTAAAAAAATATTCTTGTTGTAAAAGATAATTATAACAGTTGTTATAGTTATCTTTTTCTTCTACGATTTCTATTTTACTTGTTTATTTTAACGAGAAAACTAAGGGCCGTTTAAATAATTATTGTTATTGCGTTTGTTTTAATTATTTTTACTGATACAACTTTAGAACCAAACTTACTAGGTTAGGGTTAGTTTAAAGTTATCTTAGGATGAAAAAGAACAGTTTATAGCAATTTTTAGGGTTAGGGTTGGGATTAGGGGTTAAGGTGAAAACAGTTCTTGCATATGATTTTTTTTTTCGAAAGATTTAATCGTCTGTCTTAATATGCTGAAATTCAAAATCAATGACTTAATGAATTGTACGATTTATTCAATTTGTAGTTACAAATTGTCGTCTGCTGCAATATGATTGGTTAAGCGGGTCAGCATCTTCCAGGTGTTTACATAAACTGTTGGTTACTACCGATGAAATGTTGTTTTAGCGTAAGTCAAAAACTGTACCAGTACCAACATATTTCTAGACACAAGAAATCTGGATGTTCAAACTGTATATAGCGTAGTGTGGTGTAAAACATGAATGGGAACATTTAATCAGTCCTAGTTACGGTTTGATGTTTTTTTAATTTTTTTATCATTTTCTTCTAGCTGCGGGTGGGGTATCCCACCGGATGCCAGACATCCACCTGCTATCTCATACATTTCAACCAAGAGATATTTTAAAGATTCTAACAGTCCCATTAAGTGCAATTATTTGTATATCTCTTACACTTGGTTCACATGGTATATTTGCGAGGTAGTTTTTGATTTTTTTTTCATGAGCCCGGTTGCTTCAATAATTACTGGAATGATGGAGAACTTCCAGAGATTCTAATTTCTTTTCATATCGTACATACGACTTTGGTATTTCGTTATCTTTTCCCTCTCCGTTCTGTTTAACCCAACATCATTGGAGACTAAATTATACCATAGTTACTTGTTTATCCTTCCTGTCCTGTATCATTATGTCAGGTTAAATAGTTCCGTATATGACGTAGCAAAACCCGAAACCCTTAATGATATCAGACTCACAACATCAGTAGAAAAACCTTGATAATGTTGATTATTTAATGGTTTTAATTATACCTCCAGGAAAATAAAAACAAAAACGATACGATAAAAGCAGAATTGCACAATCCCATTGTAACATTAAAACAATAAAGAAAATAATGAAATAAATTTTAATTGAAGAAAAATGTTTCATTATTATTAGGATTTGTTCACTGAGAGTTTTCACACAAGTCATTATGAATGCTTGATCATTGGAAATTGAAAGTAATAATCCCTGAAATCTGAGTGACAACAGATCTCATCATATTTCCAGGATTCACCACCTCTTTCTGGTTGTGTCTCTGTCTCTTACATTCACGGCGAGCGAGAGGGGCACCGGTTCACAAATATTAAAAAGAATTAAATTAAACAAAAGACAAACTCGTACACATTCCGTATATATTAGTTAGACATTGGGTGCATGTATGATACCATCACAGGAAACAACTCTCTGAAGGCTAAAGTCATAATCTGCGTTCCATTGTGTCCAACTCACAACTCTTGTCAACTGTAACTGTTGCCAATAATCGTGAACCAAGACTGTCCATAAACCGTCCCCAACTGTCGTAAACTGTCACAAAACTCATCGCCACTCCCAAAACTAACTCTAAAATATATAGACGATTCCATGTTTCTTTGATTAACAATCCTATTGAAGATTTGATTTGTGTTCCTTTGTCAACAACTTTCTACATCTTTATTTTACTTTATAAATTTATTTCCTCTTTTTTTCTTTCTTATATCTTTTTTACTTCCTAACCTTTTAGAGGGGGGCGTCGATAATATCACGCCAGTACTCTCCGTGTCTTTCCAACGGGTGCCTAAAAGTTATACAATAATATCGATAGAATTCGAAAACTGAACGCCTAGGTTAAAGTCCGCAACGTTAACAACTGCGCTTCTGATATTAATGATTTGAGTTATACGTAGCTTAGTACGATGCACTCCAGTACAAAACGGACACAACGACTGCACTTTTCTCTTATACAAGCTGTAGAGATCCTTAGATGATGGAAAGCCTTCTCCTATAATAGTTTCTTCTCTCGGACTGCTAGACTTTGGAATTTTCGGTTTCCTGCTTAACTGATTGTACTAAGCTGCAAAAATCCAAGTGTCCAAAGACATCTTCCTGCTTAACTTCCTACAGTCTCTCGTTAGAAACGATCCCAAATAATAGCCCTTTATGTTTTAAGTAGCAATATCCCTTGTTTGGGTGAAAAGGGGCTTACACATCACCATATTATAACAACGCACCTTGTGTTCGTTACTATGTATCGTCTATACTTACCTTTTTTCTTATCTCTGAGCTAAATAGTCTCCCTTTTTTCCTTTTCAAATGTTAGCCTTCTTTTCTAGCTATTTTAAACTCTGGTAACCTTCTCGTAACATTCCTGAACCGAAACGTCACTGATTTATAATGAGAAAAAAAAAAGAACAGATTCATAAGGGTAGAAAAGAACAGGTAACGCGACTAACCCTAACTACTCACCTATCGGCATAGCTGCTGCCAAGCCACTTAGTAAGATACGAAGATAAATGTTCACATCCGCCAAGTGTAGGGTTGCTCGAACCGGCGCATTATTGGCCGTTGGTACGCGGCACCTTAATGTAGATAGCGGCGCGCCCTGCATCTAACACCGGTGCACCGTGCACCAATTAAAGACTGAGTTAGATAGCAAAGGAAAAAAATGATATGACAGAGTACAAAAGAATGAAAAGAAAATATGCCAACAAAGGGAGAAGTAAAAACGATTAGAGTGATACAACGTAACAAAGAAAGAAAGAACGAAAGAAGGAAAAATAAGAGGGCTAATAGGATAATACAATATAAGATACAACGTAACAAAGAAAGAAAGAATGAAAGAAAGTAAGAAAAAAGAAAGAAAAGAAGAAAAATAAAAGGACAAATCGGTTCATACAACCTAAAATAAAGCGCAAGAAAGAAAAAAGAAAGAAAGAAAGAAAGAATAAGAGGGAAAATAGTGTGATACAAACTAAGATACAACGTCGGGAAGAAATAAAAGGAAAGAAAGAAAGAAAGAAAGAAAGGAAGAAAGAAACAAACAAACAAAGAAGAAGAGGGCAAATAGGGTGATACAAACCAAGATACAATGTCCGAAAGAAAGAAAGAAAGAAAGAAACATAAAAGGACAAATAGGCTGACACAAACTAAAATGCAACGAAAGAAAGAAAGAAAAAAGAAACATAAAAGGACAAATAGGCTGACACAAACTAAAATGCAACGAAAGAAAGAAAGAAAGAAAAAATACAACGTCGGATAAAAAGAAAGAAAAAAGAAACGAGGAAAGAAAGAAGGAAAAAAGAAGGAAAGAAAAATATGATGACAAATAGGGTGATACAAACTAAGGTACAACATAAGATGGAAGGAAAGAAAAAAGAAAGAAAAATAAAAGGGCAAGTAGTGATAAAACGCAAGTTTCAACGCTAGTAAGAAAGAAAGAAAAAAAACGGGAAGAAAAAATGCTACAAAAAAAAAAATGCTACAAAAAAAAGAGAGAGAAAACAGGAATTTTACAATAGAAACAAAAATAAAAGGAAAAAATGAAACGTCGAATCTTACTAAGAAGTAAAGAAAAGTGAAATGCTAGGAAAGAAGGAAGGTGGGAGGAAAGTGAAGGGAAAGAAAGAATGACGTGGGGGAGAAGAAAGATGGAATATGAGAAACGAGAAAATTGTGATACTTTTACGAAAACTTACAAGAAAGAAAAGGAAAATATTGGTGGAAAAAGAAAAGAAAGAACTGAATATATTTGCAATATTTGTTTCGTATCACTTTAAAGCGATCCCATGATAAAAAAATAATTAGAAATTATTCTTATTTGCGAAAAAAATCTTTTAATTTTTTTTTCAAGAGTTGAAATTGCGTGTTCATAAGAATTTTGTCTTTGCGAATCTTTCACAACAAATCGGCCATTTTCTTTAAGAGGTCTGTTAATGAAACAGACTTCAAAGACAAAATTATTTACGACTTTTGCTTGCGGAAAAATGTCCATCATATATATATATATATATATATATATATATATATATATATATATATATATATATATATATATATATATATATATATCGTAAGTTCTCAAAATATATACGGCAATTAAGCTACACAAAATATTCCGCGTTTCATTCTCGTGAGAATTCGTCAGGCTTATATATATTTTCATAACTTACTACCTAGCTGCACCTATGTATTGAGAACTATTAAAGTAAATACTGCAAACTTACGCATAAAATTATGTCTTTGTATATTAATTTATGTGATTAAATGAAGTAAAAAATATAATATATTTATAACTTAAAATATTGTAGCATTAAGAATTGATTATACAATATTATAAACTGAACTTTAAAAAAAATTCTTAATTCTACAATATTTTAAGTTATAACTTTATGATATTTTTTACTGGAATACTTTGTCCTTTTCTTTTCCAGTTTTAACAACTAGTCCTTTACTTTTTCATGTTTAAGCTTAACCATTTTACTTTTGATGTTCGCATTTTTCTATTGTAAGCCATGATTTTTCCAGGCTTCGAATAAATTCGCTTGTTTTTTTTTGTTTAATTCAGTCTTATTTTTCCCCCATAAACACATATGTAATAACAATGTACGGCACTCGTCTGCTTTCAATAAAACCCTCCCAATTATCTCTCTTTCATGCTTTCATTAGTGAATTAGTAGCAACAGTAGTCGCTGAAGCGACGTGGTTGCTATGGAAACAAGTCATAAAATGTCGCTCACCTCCTTACCTATATTTATGATTTTGAATACAGGGTGACCCAAAAAACTGGCCCCAACTTTAATTAGGCCCCGTTTCTTAGTGTTTTGTCCGAATGAAATGAAACTTTGGTCATAGCTAGTTTATTATATTCAAAACATCACATCAAAACACGTTTCTCCGTTGACTGTAAAATGCTCAGAAAAATAATTGAATGTCCTCTGGGTCAGTTCTAAATGACTAAAACCGCCACAACCATATATTCAAACCCTACCGTGTTGGAATTATATATATATATATATATATATATATATATATATATATATATATATATATATATATATATATATATATAGGATCGGGATACAACGGAAAAATTGAGTATAATAGGACCAATAATAGTAAGAACAACAAACCTAACTGCACAATTTCGTATAACATGGCAATGAGAGGTAGAAAAGAAAAACAAAGATCAATAAGGAACACGTTGATAGTGATCATAAGAATGGGAACGGAGGAGGTAATAATAACAGCAGAACAGGTAATGACGAGGGTGGTACTATTAATAAGAGAAATAGATGCAAGAGACATGTTTGGTTCAATCCGCCGTTCAGCGAGCATATCGAAAATAATATACCTGAGAATTCTATGGAATAATAGATACCCTCCCCCCGCGGAAAATAAATTAAGCAAAATAAAAAATAGAAACTCGGTAAAATTATCTTTCTCGGCGTCCAGCAACTTAACTAACACTATAATTAGCTCCAACAATAGGAAAAACAGCAAAATAAAGAATAACGAATTAGCATCGAATGAAAGTGTTTTAGGAAGAAAATGTAATTGCAGAATACCTGGGAATCATCCGTTGGTTAGGAAATGCCTAACCTCAGAAATAGTGTATAAATGCGAGATAAAAACCGATAATACTAGGAAGATATATCTTGGGGCCACGTGTTGCGTGTTTAAGGAAAGATTTAGAAACCATGTAGTATCCTTTAAAAACGAACCTGAGATGGAAACTAATAGAAAAGGTGTTAACGATAGCATGGGGGAGGGTACAAGAATCAGCATTAGAAAAAAGAAGGAATAGGTTTCTGCTATCACGCCTTAAATGTAACTGAGGTAAAACCTTTTACAACACTAAGGATACTCAGATGCTAGGATCAAATTTTAATGTAGAGTTAAATGATGCAAACTTTGTTCCATAACGGTGAGCATTTTAGTATTTAATTGTAGCAGTATTGATGGTGAAATAAGTGATACCCTTTCCAGACCAATAAAACAAGTTAATAATAAAGTAGCAATTATTAATTTAAAAAAAAATAAATTAACAATTAGTGGATTGCAAATTAATTTAATTTATTGTGTTTATCTGACATCTTAAGCTTCTTGAATCCCTGTTGGTTTATTCACTCCTTGTTCTAAATGTTTTTATTCAAAAATGCAGGGGTAGACACCTTCTCATCGGAGTGAAACATACGTAGCTATTGGGTGGTTTTGTTGTCAGAATAATAATTAGAGCATATATACTATTTTATTTAGGTACCCAAGAACACAATACACGAATTGTAATTTTGATTCTGATGCCATAAGTAACCCAAGTGGATTATGAATAACAGATGTAGGTTAAACCCATGGGTAAATAATCAGTTCTAAGATTAAAAATAAACTCTATATTCTTAATTTGTCAAATAAGCTATCGTAGCACTTTATATATCTGTGTAATTAAATAAATTATTAAATCATAGACGCTTTTTAATACTCACTAGACCTGAAACATCAAACGGCCTTAGTTATCTCCCTTTATTATAAGTACTAATATGACCCTTACTTCAACAGAATTCATCTACTAGCAGTTAATAACGTAATTGGATTATCTCCCTTCATAATTGTTTGTTTTTCATAGCTATATAGAAACATGTTTGATCAGAATGATAACGAATTTTAAAATATTAAATAATGAAAAATAGAATAGAATCCTTCACTCGAAATGTCGTATGAGGATTAATAAATATAATGTATTCTTTTTCTTTATTCTCCTATTCAATAAAATATTAATCCTAAAATGGTCTTAAATCTAATAAATAAAACAATCGATAAATTATAAACAATGCGTGCCACAAATGAGCGAATACGAAACTAAAAATTAACCGTAACGTTATTGCAAGGTTATTATTGGCCATATTATAAATATAGAAATAAAATTAAAAAACTCTTTTTAAAAAATTAATTATGTGAAATAAAGAAATATAGAAATCTAATTCAGGAATTCAATGAATGGGATATATATAAAAAAAATTAAATGGCTACCGTTTTTTTGTGGAAACTTCTTATAACTTGGTTTTTAAATAAGGATACGAAAATTAGGTGATATATTAATATTTGAATGGGCTTTTTTTTTCACGGAGGATGCCTCCAGGGTAAATGTTTTTTTTTTTTCACATGTCTCTTTTCCGTTATTGTCAAGAGTGTTTTTATTCAAGAAGTCTGAAGAAATGCTGGTTGTGAAAATTTTCAAACACCATAATGCTTGAAATTACCGAACTGGTATGGAAACAATTGTAACTTAAAATGAAATACACGTTCTATTTGAAGTCTTGGTTTTGATTATACAGTATATATATATATATATATATATATATATATATATATATATATATATATATATATATATATATAAATTTAAGGATTAAAGTTAAATTCTGTAGATTAAATATACACAAAGATATATTAAAATTAAGAATTTATTTGAAACAAGGAATATATGGAAAAGAATTATATTTATTTACTTGATCCATGGATTTTCAATAATGGCTCAGATCATCAGAGGAAATGAAATGCAATTAGCAAAATTGTCAGTTATGAATAAATAAATATTTTGCTTATCAGCACATATATTGAAAAAGTTATTTAAAAGATAATTAAAAGTCATAATTAATTATTCTAAGAAAGAAGCTTTGTTCATGGAATCCACCTTTTGATTTAGGCACAGATAAAGAGTGGGGGAAATTTTTCACAGTGGATTCAGCTAGACGGGTGTTTTTCGTGAAAGATTGGCGAGGGGGGGACCAGAGATTGGAGTTCAGACGAGCACCTGTCATGGAAATAACGATAAAACAAGGATAGGCTCGCAACGTCTCTTCTGTGGGAGAGAGGTTGCAGGATAGAGAAAATGGCATCCCCCACTAAGCCACGAAGTCTATTTTGTACTCTGTCAAGGCAGGATAGGCTGTTTTTAGCAGCTCCTGCCCAGATATGGCAGCAGTATTCCATCCTTGGACGTACTTGGCTTTTATACAGATAGAGAATTGCATCTGTAGTGAGATATCTTCTGGAGCGGTAGAAGGATCCCACCATCTTTCCAGCGACCTTGGCAACAGACTTGATGTATGTGTTCCATTTCAGATCAGGAGTAAAGGTCAAACCCAGAAGCTTGTCAAAACACGGGGCTTCTCCTAGACGAGAGCCATCCATTTCAACTGATGCCAGATGGGGATCAGAGCGTTGATGATGTAAGGATAGGAGTTTGGTTTTAGATGCATTAAAAGTAACCAGCCACCTCTTCCCCCACTGAACCACGCACTCGAGATCAGAGGAGAGAGAATCAGAGAGAACTTTGTCATTTACAGCCTTTGATGTGTTGCCGTAGATGGTCGTGTCATCAGCATAGATGTCAATGAATGATTTTAGTATGTGTTTAGGGAGGTCATTGATGTAGATCAGGAAGAGAGTTGAGCCCAGGATGGACCTTTGAGTGACTCCAGCATTAATACTGCAGGCCTCTGATTTTTGTCCATCGACCACTACTCTTATGAGCCTATCGGAGAGAAATGATTTAATGATTGAGAAAATATTTCCAGTTATACCATAGCTGGAAATCTTGTGAAGTAGACACTTATGCCATACCTCGTCGAAGGCCTTTGATATGTCAAGAGAATTTTTATATATTGGGCTTTACCTTTTTGGCTCGAGTCGTCTTGAAAATATTTTCTCACTGAAATATTTAATTAAACAATTCACTTGATTATCTAATCTGTGATTTAACTCATTTATATATATATATATATATATATATATATATATATATATATATATATATATATATATATATATATACTAGCAGTTCAGCCCAGCTTTGTTCGGGCCCTATGTACTGTTAAAAACTTTATGCGCATATATATATATATATATATATATATATATATATATATATATATATATATATATATTTATTAAAAAGTTTGATTCATATCCAGGTAGCCTACACATAAAATTTCAAGTATTATGCGCATATGTATATATATATATATATATATATATATTAAAAAGTTTGATTCATATCTAGGTAAAATTTCAAGTATTTAGACCCAAAATTGGCGGAGGAGTTTGGTAGATTCTGCAAAGGTAAACTCTTTCAAATTGGACCACTTGGTAGCTAAATTTTTGCCCAAAGACTGATCATGCTGCATGTCTGAATAATCTTTATGTAAAATTTTAAATGTTTAGAAGCAAAATCGGCTGAATAGTTTGCTAGAGACCACAAAGATCAAATTCTTGAACTTTCACCCCTTTATTATAAAAGCTTGCCCTATACACTTTATGTAAAATTTAAAATGTTTAGAGCAAAAATTGGCTGAGTAATTTCGTAGAGACCGCAAAGGTAAAATTTTTTTAACTTTAAACCCCAATTTTGACCCCTTAACATTTATTATTTTGGTCTCAAATCTAATTACAATGTTTGATCCATGTCCAAGGAATCTACATCTAAAATTTCAAGTGTTTAGACTCACAATTGGCAAAGGAGTTTGGCAGAGTTTTTAAAGGTTAACTTGTTGAACTTTGACCCCTTGCCATCTCAATACCCCTTATGTCAAATCTCCCCACATCTCAGTAGCCTGTATATCAAATTTCGAGTCTGTAGACTTAAAATTGACAGAGTTATTGCGTAGGGAAATGTACACACAGAATCACAGACACACAGACACGTTCACTTTTATATACATATTAGCATTTCAGCCAGTTTCAGCATATTTCTGGTTAATCTATCTATTATATCCATAAAAATGAACGTGTCTGTGTATCTCTGTGTCTGTGTGTCTGTGTGTGTACATTTTTCTATGCAATAACTCTGTCAATTTTCAGTCTACAGACTCGAAATTTGATATACAGGGTACTGAGATTTGGGAAAATCTTTGTAATCGGTTTTCGGCCAAAATTTGGCTGTTAAGGCGTCAAAGTTTAAGGATTTGGCCTTTGAGAACTCTACCAAACTCCTCCAACAATTTTGTGTCTAAATACTTGAAATTTCAGATACAAGTTCCTTAGACATTGATCTAACTTAAAAACTGGATTTGAACCCCAAACAATAAATGTAAAGGAGTCATAATAGGGATCAAAGTTTAAAAAAACTTGACCTCTGCGGTCTGTACCAAATTACTCAGACAATTTCTTGTCTAAACATTTGAAATTTTACATAAAGGGTATTCAGAGATAGGAGAAGATTTTAATCGGTTTGGGTCGAAAATTTTTAGTTACCAATATATAAATATATATATGTATGTATGTTTGCATGTCTACCTAAAACTTTCGATAAGGCGACGGATTTTTACAAAATCAGATTAATTTTGAAATTCGACCTTTCAGACGACAAATATTGAAAAATTGGCTAAAAACATTAATATTTTCACCTTCAACTGCGCATTTTTCTACGGAGGGGGTCGCTTTTTTCGCTGATATTTTCGCAAGTCATCCTCTCCTTTCGATTGTCTAGCCTTAATTTAAACCTACGTCATTTCTGGTTTGGCGATGGTTGTAACAGCAAAGACGTAAGGTTTTTTCCCGTTCTTTTCCTCCTTTGCGTTACGGGTTTGAGCCTGCCTTCCTACTACCACTTTTTTTTTCTCAACATACACATCCAAACACCCGGGCAACGCCGGGCTGAAGTCCTACTATATATATATAAAAGTGAACGTGTCTGTGTATCTGTGCGTCTGTGTTTCTGTGTGTGTACATTTCCCTACACAATAACTCTGTTAATTTTAAGTCTGCAGACTCGAAATTTGATATCCAGGGTACTGACATTTGGGGAAATTTTTGTAATCCGTTTTCGGCCAGAAATTTTAGTATTAAGGGGTTAAAGTTCACCAATTTGACCTTTGAGAACTCTACCAAACTCCTCCGACAATTTGGGGTCTAAACACTTGAAATTTTAGATATAGGTTCTTTGGATCGCCTTTTTGTTTTTCACTTTTTGGATCTAACTTAATAACTTGATTAGAGCCCCAAACAATACATGTTAAGGAGTCATAATAGGAGTCAAAGTGGGTGATTTTGCCATTTCTCTAGTTTTTTTTTTTTCTAATAAGTGTTAAATTTTGTTTCCTTGTGTAAAGGTGAGCACATTCACGAAACTGACCAGACCATGCACAAAAAGACTAATGGCCTTAATGCAGGGGCTGCTGCTGTTGCTGCTGCCGCTGCTGCCACAGAAATGGTCCATTCCCTCTCCATCACAGGTGAGCTGGGTTTTGGCGTCAACTATAGAATGAACTAAGTGAAACAGTGTAAGCGCGCATAGGTTTCACCCTTATGCCCACTTAGGGTCTAATTTATCATACCTATTTCAGCTCCTTGATCGCTCAGCTATCATTGTATGTAGTCAGTGTAGTATAATAGTAAACCATATAGGAGCCTTTAGGTGTACAGATAGACACACAGACTTGAAGCTTTATTATATATATATATATATATATATATATATATATATATATAATTCTTGGTTTATTAGTTATTCATTAAACGATATTTTTACATTACCAATTTAATTGAAATTTTCAGACAGCCTATCCTTGGAGTCGAGGAATGTTTTTTATGTTATTAAAATGAATTAAAATTGGAAATTATAAAATTACTTAAAATAAAAAATATGTTTCGTAAGTCGATTCTGCGAGACTTCTCGGTTTTTACTTCCGGTAAATTCATATACCACAATTTGACAACTCTAACTGATAAGTAAAAAAAATCATACCCCACGATTTGACGACTCTAATCGATAAGTAAAAAACATACTCTATTTTTTAAATTTAAATTCATTTGTTTATCTTGCCAATTTTTTAATTTTAAAAACATTGCTCGCCAGAAGGTGATTTTTGAGTTGAAGCATAAAAGCCGAAGAACCTTAACAAAACCATCTTTGTTGTAAAAATCATTTTTTAACAAAATTGGCAGTACACTTTTTTAACAGTTGTTTCTATATAAGAAAATATGAACTTTTTTATTACTAAAGCTATAAATTGTTAGATGAACGTACAGTTTTTTTTCGAAGAAAAACGTGCTGAAATAATAGCTTTTTTAAAACTTTTTTTCAGCCATTATTACCATGGAGAGTGGAGGGTGTTTTGTAACTATTCTGTGCTTTCAACTAACAATTTATTATTAAAAGAAAAGATATAGTGAAATTATAAAAAAAGATATTGTGAAAGTTGAATTTAACTTGAAAAGAAAACAATGTGGGCGGTGCGTTCAACATTGTAGCCGGAGCCTATTTGGCAATAAGTTCCGATTCGTATACGTTAGTCGATTGTTTTGTTTTTGCTTTTTTTCCGTAAATTGTTAGGTTAAAGTTTTTTTTTGTTTGTTTAAGAAAACTTTTTTTTAACAAAATTGAAAGTACACTTTTTTCTTTTTTTTTTACAGAAGTTGTTTGTATATAAGAAAATATGAATGCTTTTTCTTTATTAAAGAAATTGTTAGGTGAAATACAGAAAAGAAAACCTTTATTTTTTCAGCCATTTTTATCATGAGGAGGGGGTGGTGTTTTGTAACTATTCTGTGCTTTTAACTAACAATTAAAAAAAAAAAGGTAAATTTTCACAGTAGGTATACCTCCACAGCTTTTAACATGGGTAGCTTTGGGGTGTTTATTAAGCCGTTCTTAACATAGGGAGAATGGTAGTATTTATTCCAAAAGCCATTCTATACATGAGGAGAGGATAGTGTTTTGTAACTATTCTGTGCTTTTAACTAACAATTTATTAAAAATACATTAGGTACACATCCACAATTTTTAACATGGAGAGGATGTTTTCACCTCCGCAATTTTTAACATGGAGAGGGTGTTTATTCCCAAAGCCGTTTTTAATATGGGGAGGTTGGGGTGTTTATTCATGGCCGCCAGTGACAGAAAAATACCTCCTTCGGGTTTGTATTTGCACAAAGATTTGAAAAAGTTGTTAACAAAAACAAATATATAACAAGTAAATGTTTTCAAAGGTAAGATAAGTTACTTTTCTTCCTAACTGGATAACTTTTAGTGTGTTTTTGGGGGAGGGTTGTATTACTGTAGATTCGAAAAAGTTGTCAAAAAACAATTTTTTTTTTTTTACATAGGCATCACCACATTATCAAGGCCAAGAGGCCACTCAAGGATAAGGGTTAAAGAGTGTACAGTAGAAATTGGACAATATAGTAATCATTAGTAATGAAAATTCGGTAAATTTGATAACTTATATGGAACGGCTCATCAAGAACTTATTTACGTTAGACTTGAAGACAGCCATATTGTAGTCAGCCGGAAAGCAGGAAAACGGAAGACAATTCCACAGGCGTGCAGTTCTAAGAAAGAAGCTTTGTTCATGGAATCTACGTTTAGGTTTAGGCACAGATAAAGAGTATATAAAGATAAATGTATAACAAATATTATCAAAGACAAGATAAGTTACTTTTCTACCAAACTGGATAATTTTTAAGTGTTTTATTTAATGTAAAATGTTTATTCGGCTCGAAAAACACAGCATTTACTGCTATATTTGAAAATAACAAATGGCGGCAGACTCTGTGTTAAACACGTAAAGTTTGGGAAAATGAGTTAAAATTAAAAACTATACAAAATACTGTTTAAAAAAAACACCGAATATATGTCAGCCTATGTCACGTTAACATATATTGAGTGAGTTCCAGACACTATTTTGTATAGTTTTTTAATTTTAACTCATTTTCCCAAACTTAACGTGTTCAACACAGTCTGCCACCATTTGAATTTTTCAAATATACCGAAAACACTGCATGTTTTCGAACCGATTAAACATTTTAAGTTAAATAAAACACTAAAATCTTATCCAGTTAGGTAGAAAAATAACTTATTTTGCCTTTGATAACATTTATTTGTTATATATTTATTTTTCAACAACTTTTTCGTGTCTGTGTTTAGTAATACAAACCCTTTTTATTTAATGTAATGTTTTATTGGCTCGAAAAACAGCATTTATCGGTGTATTTGAAAAATACAAATGGTGGCGGACACTGTTGATTACGTTAAGCTTGGGAAAATGAGTTAAAACTAAAAAACTATACAAAATAGTGTCAGAAACCCACCGAATATGTCAGCCTATGTCATGGTAACATATAATCGGTGGGTTTCTGACACTGTTTTGTATAGTTTTTTAGTTTTTAACTTATTTTCCCAAACTTAACGTATTCAACAGAGTCCGCGACCATTTGTCTTTTGCAAATACATCGATAAATACTGTGTGCTTTTCGAGCCGATTAAACATTTTACATTAAATAGAAACACTAAAAAATTATCCAGTTAGATAGAAACGTAACTTACCTTACCTTTGCTTTTATTTATTTGTTTTTGGACAACTTTTTCGAATCTGTGTATAGTAACCCCTCCTCACCCAAATATTAATTAAAAACTCACATTTTCTGATTAAAAAAAAAAAACTCGATTTAGTGTTTCAACATTTTAGCAACGTTCGGCTTAATCCACTGATTGTTGGTCGAGCCCAAGCCATGATTGACAAAAACTCCTGAGGATCCGCATCAAATTCCGCAAGAGTAAAAATTTTTTTTTTCATTTTCGCCTTTTTGTTTTTCACTTTTTTGGAGTGGATTGCTGTACTAAGAATATAAGAAACGTGCATTTTCTCTTTATATTAGATTTTTCCATTACACCAAAATGAGCCACAGCAATGCGTGGCAGGGTCCAGCTAGTATATATATATATATATATATATATATATATATATATATATATATATATATATATATATATATAAAAAATATCTGTTACTTTGTGTGAGAGAAAGGAAGAGTTCATTTTTATGGACTTGGAAATGGCTGGGCCAATTATTTTGAAATTTCACACGAATGGTACCTAATGTATTTGGGATTGTTCTTACGCAGATTTCATATTTTATAAGCTTCGAAAATAGATAATCGAACAAATCCGATTAAAAAAGAAGTCGGAGTTGGATCAAATTTAACACGTTTATAAAATATAATATCACAAGTAGATTTTAGAAATTTTATCTCCACACAAGCAGAAAGGCCAAATTTATAAAATAAACTGTAGACTTATTTATCAGACAGGGACGGGTTCGAGATAAATGTGACTTTTTAGAGCACACTTGAACCATGACACTTGACTTTTGTACGTTTATTTATAAGTTAAATGATTATGTAAAATAATTTTAGAAAATCAAAAGTTGATTCATTTCATAAGACAGGGGCGCGTTCAAATTGTATATTTCTGAACCACTTCGACATTGTTCGATACATAAGTAGAGCTAGGTAGTAAGTCTTAAAAATATATAAAATATATATATGGCAATTACGCTACACAGAATTTTCTGCGTTTCATTCTCGTGAACATTCGTCGTGCCGTTGCATGAAATCGATTTTGCTTCAGGTTTTATATATTTCGGTGATACTGGGTTTGCTAGTCAGCCAATCACAATCTTTTTTATTCATACACCCATTTATTGTAGCTAGTAGGCGCGCGTCTATAAGGCAAGGGAAGGGTTCACTTTACCTCTAATTCACCTGTTACTTTGTTCTTTTTGGCGAGGTTGGATGCTGTTATCTTTGTGTTGGGAAGTGACCTAGTTTAAAGCTGGAGGTTTTTCACTTATATTTTATACTAGTGTATATGTTTATCTATTTGTTCATTTATTATTTATTTATTTATTATTATTATTATTATTATTATTATTATTATTATCGGCTCACATGGAGCGTTCACACAAGTCAGTAAACGATCTGATTGAAGACCTGTGGTGTTCTCTGGAAGCTGAGTGGCAACCAGTCTCCCCAGACGTCCAGCTCTCTCCTCTTCCTTCGATAGCATTTGCAAATAAATTTGCATCATCGCAACAGCCTCTTACCATTGATTTCTCGCTGGCAGTGGCCATTGGTTTATACTGGAATTTGAGTGGCACTAAGCCTCCCCAAGATCCCAGTTCTCTTCGCACTTGTCCAGCTGAGGTCTGGCCAGTGCTCTCTCCTTGGACTTTCCATCCTCCTTGACTCTTCTCGGCTCTTTGGTATCACTTTTTTGGGAGGTGAACGGTGGTGAAACAATGGAGAGATGCATGATGGGGGGGGGGTGTAGAACTTGTAAATATGCAGTTTCGGTGTTCTTCATTCCCTGTAACGCTTATTCGTTATATTGTCTTGTGCTATTCTCTGCATTCAAGGGTTTTCCTTAATATTTCAGTCGTTTTCCTTATCGTTAAGCATTGTATTTTTGCAGCTATTCCTCTGATTCCAATTTCTGGCGTTGTTTTTTTCCAGGTTTTTCGGGATTGTTCCTAGTGCTCCTACTATTATCGGTATTATTTTGATTTTCTTCATCATCCAAATCGCTTTTAACTCTCTGGCTAGTTCTGTGTATTTGCTTCGTTTCTCTTTTTCTTTCATACTCACCCTGTGGTCAGCTGGGACAGCAAAGTCTACGATTTGACAGGATTTCTCTTTCTTGTTAATTATTACGACATCTGGTCTTCTTGCTTGGATGGGTTTGTCCGTCTGTATGTCCATGTCCCATAGGATTTTGTGGTTCTCGTTTTCGAGTGCTGTTGCGGGTTTATGCTTGTACCATTTATCTGTACGCTCAAAATGCAGCCATTTGCACAATTCCCAGTGCACCGCACTCCCCAGTTGGTCATACCTGCTTTTGTATTCATTTTGAGCCAGTTTGCTGCATTCACTTACTATATGGTTTATCGTTTCGTCTCTTTGTCCACAGAGTCTGCATTTGCTGTTTTCTTGTGTTTTATCGATCCTTGCTTTGATATGGTTGGTTCTTATCGAGTTATCTTGTGCTATTATTATTATTATTATTATTATTATTATTATTATTATTATTATTATTATCTTCACATGTATGTGTTTTTTATCCATATACAAAATAAACTTTGGGATAACAAATAAAAACATAAGATTTACTATTGTTACACAAATAGGATCTCTAAATATACATATATATTTTTATTGTATTTTCACCCCAAACAAGGCACAGCGTCACTTTAATGTAGGAGGCTACTATCTAGGAAATCATTTTCATGGAATACTATGTAGGGAGTTGAGCAGCAAGATTTCTGTTTACATTGCACTTGAACTTCTGTATGTCAGTACAGTCATGGAAGCAAGAACCTGGAAGGGAATTCCAAAGTCTACCAGTCCTAGGGAAGACACTATTACAGTAGAAGGCTTCTCCTGTGTAGGGGTGATATTTTGCTGCTTGTCAGGTTTATATGTGTCGAGGAAGTACAAGGGCTTGTACTTCGTCAGAGCATCTACCATTAAAGTACTTGTAAAAAATGCAGAGAGAGGGATGCAACATTTCGTCGATGGGACAGTGATTGAGGCGTAGTTGATAGTGTGGGACCTATTAGGTTGGCGACTCTCTTTTGAACATTGTCTAAGAGTGAGAGACTAGTAGCAGATGCACCAGCCTAAATGTGGCAACAATACTCCTTGCATGGGTGAATGGTGACCTTGTAGAGGTACAAGATACTCGCAGACGTCAGTAACTTTCTAGCACGGTAGAGAGAGAGAGAGAGAGAGAGAGAGAGAGAGTCCGTCTTCTTTGCAGCAGCCTGGGCAATGCCCTCAATGTATTTATTCCAACTCATGTTCTCCGTGAACGTTAAGCCGAGGAGTTTAGATGAAGTACTTTCAGATAATGTATCATTAGAAATGGCTATTAGTGGTTGAGAAGGTTTCTTGTAGTTATGAAAGGAAAGAAGCTTAGTTTTGGCAGCATTGCATGTGATCATCCATTTTTGTCTTCATTCCACTGCTGACTGGTGAGCTGTGAGGTGATGGACTAGAACTTGATAAATTATGGACTCAAATATTTTGGCGAAAAAAGGGAGCAGGCTAAGGGGGCGATAGTTTAATGAGTCAGTTCTTTTGCCGGAATTCTTGTAAACTGGTACCACAGAAGTTTTCCAGCAGTCAGAGAACAAGCTTCGTTAAGGTATTTGTCGAAAAAATTGGAGAGAACTGAAGGAACCTCAACGGTACATAATTTTAATAATAATAGGATGAGATGAGATCAGGTCCACGTGCTTTTAAGGTGTATAGGTTTTATGATACTATGTACTTGAAAAAGGGTGATTTTCAAATTATCTAGTGTTTTTTCTGTCCACAGAGGAAAATTTGGGAGGGAGTAGTTTGCTGGATCCAAAGTAGAGTTAAAGCAAACCAACGGGGAAGCAGATTAGCTTTCTCCGTTGCCGTCTAAACAACTTCAAGATTGCTATATATATATATATATATATATATATATATATATATATATATATTTCTTTTAATAATATTATTTGAATTCTTTACCCTTTTCCTTGTACCTATTTGTGAATTATTTCACAGATTTCGTCCTTTTGGATTATTTTGGACCATCTTCCAATGACGCAATTTCCTTCAATTTAACTAACTTTCTTGGATTTACATATTTGGATTTTATCGTTATTGGATACTTTACCTTTCACCAGACTATCCATTCACGTGAAATCACCTTTTTTTTTTCACCCTATACCCTATGCTTCACGTTTTGTTATCAATTAAGATCTTTGACTTACTTGCAGTTTCATCAAATACTTTTGCATGCAAAATCCGATCCCGCATGTTGCTAATTCTTACCTTCTGATGAGAAGGAAAGTGTTTCTTTGAAACTCCGCGGATTAAGGACTATCCACCTTTTCAAATTAAATATGTTTTTAACTCTTTTTAAAAGTGTTTTTTAACATATTTTATTAAGTATTTGCCCTCATATATATATATATATATATATATATATATATATATATATATATATATATATGTATACAGTTACGCCAGTACACCAGTGTCGAATTCTGAGTTTAAATGGCGCAAACAGCATTTGGCCGTTATTAAAACCCTACGACAAGACCCATCATTAGTCATTACTAGACCAGATAAAGGGTCTGGGGTGGTTATACTAAATCATCATGAGTACGTTGACAAAATGTCAGTAATACTAGATGACAAAGACAAATTTGAAAAATTGGACCCTGTCGCAACTCATGATTCCACCGCCTCGTTGGAAACCAAATTTCAAAAGAAACTGGTCAAGGTGGTCAAAAACGGTGTATTTCCGACGAACGTAGCTAGTGAGATAAAACTCTCTGGATCTATCCGCCCAAGCTTATATGATCTCCCTAAAACCCATAAAGCGGATATCCCATTAAGGCCCATTCTCTTCATGGTAGGGTCATCGCAACACAAGGTCTCAAAATGGATCTTCGACATTTTACCTTTTTTACAACAAGATTCATTTTATTTTGCTGATTTTATTAAAAAGTCTAAGATTGTTAATAGATTTATGTGCTCTTATGACATTAGCAATCTTTTTACTTGTGTTCCTGTTTTCGAAACTATAGATATCTGTGCAGATTTTTTTTATATCGGGGCCGGATATCACCTCCGTCTATTCCTGAAAACATCTTTATTGAACTTATGAAATTTGCCACGACATCTGTGGAATTTAGTTTCAACAATATTATGTATCGGCAAAAAGATGGTGTGGCCATGGGCTCAGTACTTGGACCGACCATGGTGAATATTTTTGTGGGGTTCTATAAAGAGCGTTTACTATCTGTACCCATAAAACCATTAGGTTACTTCCGATATGTTGACGACACATTCTGTTTATTTAATAACCAAACGGAAGCAAACACATTTTCTCCTTACTCAATGGAATGCATCCCACGTTAAAGTACACCTATGAGGGAGAGTGCAATTCATCCATAGCTTTCCTTGATATATTGGTAACAAAAACACCATCTATTTACCATACATCTATATACCGTAAACCAAAATTTACAGGATTGTACTGGTTGGGATTCATTTTGCCCTAAAAAACGTAGATAAATCTAATTTGGACCCTAACACATCGTGCCCTTATGATTTGTTCCAAGTTAAAATTAGATGAGGAATTGGAAACAATTATGGATACTTTATCCAAAAACGAGTACCCACTAGATGTGATTAGGTCAATTATTCAAAGGAAATTGGCTAAATTCTCTCGAATTAAAGAGAATATAGTGGCCAAATGTCCAATTTATCTTCGTTTGCCTTGGTTGGGTACAGTAAGTGAGAAATTTGCCAAACAAATAAGTTCAGCATTTCATGGATGTTATTTTGCTGCCAAAGTGTGTGTTGTGAACTTTATTACCATCTTCTCGAAAAGACGCTCTACCCCCTCCCCACCATAATAGTAACGTTATTTACAATTTTGAATGTGGTTGCGGAGCCAACTACTTGGGTTGAACGACATTAAGATTAGATGGAAGAATCCAACAACATGTACCCATAAAATTAGGAATGGAATCTACCGGGCAATGGACGTTGTTACTAACACATACGGGTCTTCAATTACGGATCATTTACTTAAAAACCCGTCTTGTGCAGCGAACTTTAGTACGGACTTTTTCTGTTCTGAGTCGTGCTCATTCACTATATCATCTTAAGATCTTGGAGACTATTCACGACTTTGCAAGAAAAGGGATGCCTCTTGGGTTTGAACGTGATTAATTTCCAGGGTATTCGACCATAACGCTGTTTTATTTTAATCGTTTTCCCACTTTTTTTCTCTCCCGTAAATTGAATAAAACGCAATTTTAATCGCTTTTTCATTCTTTGTTTTAAAAACTCCCTCGATACAGCTTTGATAAGCGATGGTCGGAACCAGTCAGCTGGTCCCTCTCCCCCATTTCTCTTTCTTTCCTCTCCTGTTCCCCTTTTCCCCCTTTTTGGAGAGAAGATTAAAGGAATATATATATATCTATATTTATATATATATACAAATTTACTTTTAATCATGAATCATAAAAGTCTTCCCTTCCTAATTGCAATATATAAATTTTGTATCCCTAAAACATCATGAAATATATATATATATATGCATATATATACTATTTCGATCATTGATTATCAAGGACAAAAACAACTCGACGATATATATATATATATATATATATATATATATATATATATATATATATATATATATATATATATATATATACATACCCCTATTAATATTCTAACATCTTTACTAAAAAATACCCCTATAAATATCCTAACATCTTCACGGAAAACAACCTTTGAAGATGAGTAAAAAGCGACTGAGGAAGTTATATCGTTCATTTCTTTCTAGAAACAAGAAAACTCATTAAAAAGTATAGGGAGAATCAGAACTCAAATTGTGCCCTTTCTGTTGACTAATGCTGGGTGTTGTTATCGAAGTTTCTGATGCATTTCATCCATTTGTTAACAGTACTTCACCACCGTAATGGTTTCACCTGCATTCGAAAAACTGTAATGGATGAAACCGGTCCCAGACCACCAAACAGTCAGCATGACCTTTTTTGGTGCAACTTTGTGTTGGGGAAGTGTCGTGGAGCTTCGTCGGCGTCTAACGACTGAGATAAACGTCGCCGGTTATCGTAAATAACACACTTTTCATCGTAAATCAAAACTCGGTCTTGTTACGTTTTTTTTTGGGGGGGGACGAGGGAGGGGGATTGTCGTTCAATTAATGAGTCACTCATTTATGAAGTATTTTTGTCTTTCCAAACTCTCTCAAGAGGTTGGAAATCGTCGTATACGTTATGTCTAATTCAACAGCAAGTTCTCGAACAGTTGTACAGAGATTGGTTTCGACTAAGGCTTTGAATTGATCGTTGTCAGCATCCGATAGCCGCCCACTACGCTCATCATCTTCAAGACTCTCGTCGTCGCCACAAAATTTCTTTAACCACCATTGTGCTGTGCATTCAGTAGTGATTCCTGGGCAAAAAGGTTCGTTTATATTGTGAGCTGTTTCAAAAGCTTTTCAGTCTAGCTTGAAAAATGAGATCATATAGATCCATAAATGTAAGAGAAATTCTGTAGTATATCAGCTATGTCTTGAAAACTATGAGCATATCTTCCGACATCTCCCCAGGCTTCAATGTCCGTCCGTATTCATGGTTTACATCAGCCAATGATATTCTTGTGAGAAGGAACCCGGATGTACTCATATTGATTGCACCAAGAAATATATATTTTTAATATAAATATATTTTAGAGTAATAATCCATTATAAAGTGGTCTACTTTTGTGGCTTACTTCTGGGAACTGTGCCTGCAAGTGATAAAGTTCAGCTTTGGCAATGGGGGATTCTTACCGAATAAACAGGAAGAAGAACTCGAAGAAAAGAACAAAAAAGTGACAAAGACATTTTGACTTTTGATAATCTATACGTTAATACCTTAGTATTTTTAACGTATGTACGTACGTGTGTCACGTTTTCCAGATTATAAATTATTCGATCGGGAGATCTTATGTATTAAAAAGGAAGATAGAAGGTGATAACATACTACGAAGATTAAATTAGTATTAGTATGAGGTGCGCTAATTTTATGTTTGTAAAATCTAATTTTATGTTTGTAAAATCTGGGAGGGAGATGTTTGCTGAGTCCAAAGTAGAGTTGGAGGCAAACCAACGGGCAAACAAATTAGCTTTCTCGGTTATCGTGCAAACAACTTAAAGATTGTTATATATATATATATATATATATATATATATATATATATATATGTGTGTGTGTGTGTGTGTGTGTGTGTGTGTGTGTGTGTGTGTGTGTGTGTGTGTGTTGCCACTCATTAATGAAACAGCTGTAGATGTAATAGAAAAAACCAGGAAATAAACGAAGGTTATAAAAAGAAAACGTGAGTCTTTGAATTTTCAACATATATATATATATGTGTGTGTGTGTGTGTGTGTTTGTGTGTGTGTGTGTGTGTTTGTGTGTGTGTGTGTGTGTGTTTTATTTTTTTATTAACGTTTTATCTGTTCAATTACATATGTTTCGGAAGCCTCGTCAGACCTTACAGAAAAGCCTGACGAGGCCTGACGAGGCCTGACGAGACTGCCGGATCGTAAACAGGGTCCGACATCCGAAACATATGTAACTGAACAGATAAAATGGTAATAAAAAAATAAAACACATATTTGCTCTGCAATAGTATTGTGCACGCTCTTCAGGTTTTTACTAATTACCAATTTTACTATATATATATATATATATATATATATATATATATATATATATATATATATATATACATTAACACCTATTTTTCATTTTAATAAATAGGATATCCCGATCACCGCAGAAGCAATTTAAAGATAAAATAAATTTAAATAAATGATGTCGCTTTTGCGCCGTATGTAAAACTAAAATATACTTTCTTGGTTTTTTTGTTCTATCTGAAGATGTTATAACGTCGGGCGTCCATATACAATGTAAATATGTCACAGATTCCTATAAGAATATTGGAGATAAACCGTAATAACCAGATATATTCTGACACTACATAAACCAGATTACTTAGATAAATACTTTTACAGTTTTAACAAAATTGCTACAATAATATCGCGAAGTCTCCATTCACACTGAACGTTCACAGAATACTCAGTAGCAATATATTACATATGAAAGATGCCGCTGTGGAATTTCCACGTGTCTCCCTTAGTAGGTTATTATTCTAAAATATTGTTTATAACAAATATAACATTTTTATCGGGTTTTATTTTTAACATATGCATTATAATGATTTCTAAAACATATTTAATTCATGTTTCAACAATGCTTATTACGGAGTATGAAATTTTATCATTAATATTTTTATTAATAATAATATTGATTACAAAATACTGCTTTTCTATTATTTGGATTATTCGGATTGCTATTCTCATCTTGAATGTTATTTTCCACACTTACATAAAATCGCATCAATTCTCATAGTCTAAGCATGATTTTTTTTCCGTAGAAGCTTGACTCGCACAAGATGGTTTCGGAAAGTTTTGAGTCGCTCCTGAATACTGAATTAGATAAACGATTATCTTTGAAATTCGATCTCAATCCTTAGTGCGGGTGACACTCAAAATGCAGTTGTGAATTACATGGGATTTCTATCCTGTCATGGCTGACAGAACGAGGGCATGTGTTGATTTAATAAAAGGTTTCCGTTGGAATTCCTTTCAGATTCCCAAGTTCTACAGAAAGATTCCTAAATTCGACAGAAAGATTCCCGAGTTTGACAAGAAACACCCGAAGAATATCAGAGATCACATCGACCAAAACGTTGTGAAAATAACACTTGAGATAAGATCAGTAGTTCGAATCATCGATAAAAACAAAATTATCAATTCTTTATCCAAAAAATTCAGAAACATAATATTACATATCTATATTTCGTATGTTTGATTCCCAATTGTCTTCCAAATTTGTTCTTGTGGCATGTGAAAATATCTCACTGTCTCCAAGGGTACCATATAAACCCATTTAGAAACCTTAGCTTAGACTATGAGTTAACAGAGCTCTTTGTCTTTCAAGCATGAAAAGTCACTTTTAAGCCTACGCAAAACAGATTATCGCTGAGTAATTGTAGTGTCCAAACTCGTTTAACGAGTCGGCAATCATTTGTATACCATATTAACAGGACAATAACACTCACATTTTTACTTTACAAACCTTAAAATTGAAGTGCGTAATATGGCGGGAAATTGTAATCATATGGCGGGAAAGTGTAACGTAATGGCGGGAAAGTAGGTTAAGCAAGTTGAATGAGCAAGAAATTGAGTTTGAATATTACCAATCCTCAAAGTTTGTTGCGGACACAATTCACAAAAGACAGTAAGCAAAAGCACGAAGGGCATTCCAAAAGTAATGCCTCCTATTTTTATTATTCACGAATGGATCAGAGGGGATTGCAAATTAAATGGTTATGATGACTGAACATTTTTTTTACAAAGGAGTCACCACTGGAGGCCACTCGAGGATAAGGGTTTATGAGTGTACAGTAGTCAATGGGATAATATCGTAGTAATCGTTAGTGGTGGAAATTTGGTAAATAGGATTACTTAAGGGGGTGGCTCATCAAGAACTTTGGTTCACGTTGGACTTAAAAACGACCATATTGTAGTCAGTTGGAAGCAGGAAAACGGAAGAGAGCTCCACAGGCGCGCAGTTCTAAGAAAGAAGCTTTGTTCGTGGAATCTATGTTTAGCACAATTAAAGAATGGGAGAAATTATTGATAGTAGTTTCAGATAGACAAGTGTTTTTCGTGAAAATAAAGACAAGGGGGGCATAAGTTGGAGCTCGGACGAGCACTTGCCATGAAAATAACAATAAAGCAGAGACAAGCTCTCAACTTTTCTTCTGCGGGAAAGAGATTGCAGGGAAAAGAAAAAAAAGCACCCCCACTATGCTACGAAGTCTCTTTTGAACTCTGTCAAGGCAGTATAAGCTGCTTCTAGCAGCTTCTGCCCATATGTGGCAACAGTACTCCATCCTTGGATGTACTTACCTCTTATACAGGCAGAGAACTGCACCAGCAGTGAGATATCTACTGGAGCGGTAGAACATCCCACCATTTTTCCAGCAACCTTGGCAACGGAATTGGCGTACGTGCTACATCTCGAATCAGAAGTAAAGGGGGAGATCTAGAAGCTTGTTAAAACATGGAACCTAACCAAGACGAGAACTATTCATTTCAATGCAATCATGACTTGAAAACTTCAATTCGCATGGTGCAGATATTGACAGTGTGAGATTCTAAGAAAACAACCTCTGTGATGAACGTGCTTCAGAAGCAGACATGCGTCATTGAATTCCGTGGCAAAAGTGCATTGAGATTGAGATGGTAACTATGTAGAAAAATAAATTGTAGAACGCAAAAGGTCGTTAGTTCTAATAGTCCTACCTCTGTCTTCGTAGTTCTTCAATATTTTGAGTTTGAAAATAGGAGTCTTTACTTTAGGAAAGACCTTCGTAGATCACTTGATAATGAGGTATTGTTCCGAAATATTGTTTATAAAAAAATGCAATACTTCTCAACATATGAACTCCATGTTATTATTTTATCTCATGTTTAATTTCTAAAATTACATAAAACACGTGAATGATAACTCCATAATATATAAAAGATGATGATTACAACCATTGTATCTTTTATAAAATTTTAATCGAAAACTCAGTTCTCAGTTTTTTTTTTAATTCAAATGTCAAATCTTTAATAAAAAAAAATAACTAATTCATCAATAATGTATTCTATTTTATCGTTTACAACTTTTTACTAACGTTCAACAAGATTAAAACACCTCGTATAAATTAAAAAGTAAGATAAAGCAAAAAGGTCTTTAAATTGTTCATTTTTTTAAAAACTTGACAATCTTTTTTAATCCTTTTCACTCCAAACAAAGGATATTGCAACTTGAAACGGAAGGAGCTACTGTTTGGGATCGTGTCTAACAGGGCAATGTAAGAAGTTGAGCAGCTAGGTGTTTGTTCACATTACATTTAAACTTCTAAAGGTAGAGAATTGCATCAGCAGTGAGATATCTACTAGCCAGTGAAGCAGAATAAAGGGAGGTAATTTCAAAATTTAGCAGACTGAAAGAAAAAACTATTAGTGTAGAAAGCTTTGTGGCATCTAAGGACCTCAATAGTGAAGAGGGCATTTGCTGCTTGTCGGGTTAGTCGGGAGTATGTATGTCGAGGGGGCACAAGTTTTATGAGTTCATCAGTTAAAGTACTTGTAAAACATGCATAGGAATGCAACATTGTAGTCTTTTACGTCCAACTGGCAATATGCTTCGTTTGGGGTGAAAAAAAAAACAATAAAAAACTGCGTTCGATTAGAAACGTGTACTTACTTATTTGTATGGTGAATCTAGAAAAAGAAAAAAGAAAGTCACTCAAAATGCGAAAAGTAAGCAACTTTTGATTTAGGCATAAAACATCCGTGGATTGCATGAGTCACGTGCTCCCTTCAGCTAATTATTTTCATGGCTGTAAGAAACAAATACCGTCATCTAATACAACGAACGATATATTTCACCACCCTCATTTAATCCAGGGCGACGCTGTACAAGCACTTTCAAATTTTTCAAATCGGACCTGTACTGCACAAGCACCTTAAAATTTTTCAAATCGGACCTATACTGCACAAGCACCTTTAAAATTTTTTAAATTGGAGATATACTGCACAAGCACAAGCACCTTCAAAATTTTGCAAATCTTACCTATACTGCACAAACACCTTAAAAATTGTCAAATCGGAATTATACTGCACAAGCACCTTCTAAATTTTTAAAATCGAACCTATACTGCACAAGCACCTTCAAAATTGTCAAATGGGACCTATACTGCGCAAGCACTTTCCAAATTTTCAAATCAGCCTATAATGCACAAGCACCTTCAAAATGGTCAAATCGGACCTATAATGCACAAGCACTATCAAAATTTTTCAAATCAAACTTATAATGCACAATCACTTTCAAAATTGTCAAATCGTACCTATACTGCACAAGCACCTTCAAAATTGTTGAATCAGACCTATACTTCACCCATGTCATACAATCCCGGGCGACACATGGTATTCTGCTAGTACACATCCACCTATGTCATACAATTCCAGGCGACGCCAGCTCTTCTGCTAGTGCATATACACCTACTTCATCCAATCCTGGGCTATGCCGGGTATTTTGCTAGTACAGATATCCACCTATGTAATCCATCCCGGGCGACGCTGGGCATTTGGCTAGTACATATATCAACCAATTTTTTCCAATCTCAGACGACACTGAGTGTTCTGCTAGGAAACAGTCCATGAATTTTATCCAATCCCAGGCCATGTCGGGTAATCAGCTAGTATATATGTCATGCTAGTGCTATGTCATACAATCCCAGGCGATGCTGGGTATTTTGCTAGTAGATATACACCAATTTTATCCAATCCTGGGCTACGCGGGGTATTCTGTTAGTACATATGCCGGGTATTAGGCTAGTACATATATCAACCAATCTCATCCGATGCCAGGTAACGCTGGGTATTCTGCTAGGAAACATTCAATGTATTTCAACCTATGTTGGCTAATCATATCAACCAATTTTTTCCAATCCCAGGCGACACCGAGTGCTCTGCTTGGAAAAATTCCATGAATTTTATCCAATCCCAGGCCATGCCGGGTAATCAGCTAGTATATATACCATGCTAGTGCTATTGTATATTAATCTAATAGTATTCGACAATGAAGCTACACCCAAGGGAGGTCACTTACATATTATGACAATGATTGTATATTAATCTAATGGTACTCGACAATGAAGCTACACCAAAGGGAGGTCACTTCCATATTGTAACAATGATTGTATATTAATCTAATTGTATTCGACAATGAAGCTACATCCAAGGGAGGTCACTTGCATATTGTAACAATGATTTATGTTAATATAATGGTATTCGGCAATGAATCTATATCCAAGGGAGGTCACTTACATATTATATTGTGTGAGGATTTATGCCTGGGATGTCACCAAATCCATTAACTCTCATTTCGTATTATATTAAAATATATAAGTATTAGGGTGTAGTGAAACAAACGCTGATTAACTCATATTATGCCTCCCACCTTCCTCCCTCTAAATAGAATTAGTTTATTACTAATATAATAAAGAAAATGGCCGTTGTTTTTTATTATTTATTTTTATGAAAACAGGCATCGGTCGTCTCAGGCTAAATATTTTTAAGCGTAATTTTTTTTAATTTACTTTACATTTTTGCTTATGAAATTTTTAGCGAAAGAAATGTAACACCGATTATACAAGCTAATTCAAGCGGCCTCGTCCGTCAACCCCCCCCCTCCAGTTTAACAGAGGTAGGAGGTCATGTATTAATAATACAAAAAGAAAATGGCTTTTTATTTTTTAGCATAAAGTTAACGTTGCCCGGGTGTTTAGAGGTGCGTGTGCTCAGGCGGGGGGGGGGGAGGGGGTAATCAAAAGATAAGAATAAGCGAAGTAAATATTTTTAAATATTAAATATTAAAAATGTTAAAACTTAAAAAAAATCGAAAAAAACACCAAACAAAACAACGTAAGGTAAACGAACGATGTTAAATGTAAAAATCGGAAAACAAAAACAAAAAAGAAAACAGAAAAACGAACGTTAAAACTTCTTTAAAAAATCTGAAAAATAAAAAACAAAAATAAATCAAAGAACATGAAAAATGGCTTAAATAACCCTGTTTCAATATTAAACTTTTAAAAATCGAAAAAAAAGAAAAAATGACATCTCACACCACGTAAAGCAATCGGGGGGTACCCGGCGTTGTCCGGGTGTTTTTGGGTGTGTATGGTCAGGCGGGGATGGGGGGTGTTAATGAAAACCTAAGAATAAGCGAAGTAAAAAAAAAAAGAAAAAAACTTCCCCCCCCCCAAAAAAAACACGTAAAAATGGCTTGAATAACCCTGTTTCAATATTAAATTTTTTTTAAATCGAAAAAGAAAAAGAAGACATCTCACATCACGATTCGAACCCAAAACGTTTGATAATGTGGCCGCGCTCTAAGCAACTGAGCTAAGACGTCGCCGACGAAATTGTGTCGCTTTTTCAAATATTTAAAGTAAATCAGGTTACGACGTCGTATGACGCATGCGTAGAAGCGAACTCGTCATGAGAGGACGTTTTTTGCTGACCCCCCTCCCTGTAGAAAACTACTGATTTCATGGTGAAGGAATTAACGTTTTGGCCAATTTTTCGATATTTGTCGGGCGAAGGTCGAAACTTTAAAATGATACCGATCTGACAAAAATTCGTGACCCGTGTAGAAAGTTTTTGCGAGATATACAAACACACATACATACATACATACAAACACACATACATACATACAAACAGACATTTTCGCTTTTATATATATAGATAAATTGCCCCAAAATCGCATTTTCTCGTTCCGTCAATTAAAACAGCATAATTTTTAATATACACGACACAATCACGTTGACACACCTCGTTAGATCACACAAGTTAAGCAATGCTGAACCAAGTCAGTACCAGATGGGTGACCATGTGAAAATATCAGACGCTGTATGTAGAACGTTCTTGCCGCTGGATCAAGCTGATTGAGACGAGAGAGTGAGGCTGGCTGCATGCGAACCAGATTCACTTTGAATAAATTCCCAACGTGTGTCATTCTTCATCCCTAAGATGATCAGATGGAATTCGTCGACGGACTAATCGCTTATAAATAAATACTTCAAAAAGTAGCATTTATTTTATTGATTTGAAGAATTTTTAACTGGCAATTATTTTTTATGGCGGAACAATAGTTATTGATTTTTTGAAAATTAAATAGTTATTGATATTTTTAATTAAATGGCTACAGTTTTAAAGAAAAAACATAAAGCAGATCTATAATCATTTTATTTTATTAGAGAATATTTAGCTGATAATTATTTTTATTTGATATTTTGAAAAGGTTCACTCAATTTCCATAATGAGACTTTAGGTTTCATTCTTCCTTTCTTCTTTCTATAGCATTAGGTAGTTTTTATTTATTTATTCATTTTTTTTTCTATTTTAACATGTTCTAGCTTAAGACGTTTTCTTCCATTTCTCTTCTTTTTTTTTAACTTCACTGATTTGGATGTTATTTTGTATGAATACTATCAGAGCTAACCAGCGTTGCCCGGAGAAAAAGTGTAACATATTTCTATCTCTATATCTCTTTCCCCTCTCCCGTTTCCTTTTCCCGTCTCATTTTTCTCTTTCTTTTCTGCCCTGCCCATTCCTCTCTGTGAGCATACACACCCACATACACTCAACGGACAACTCGTTTTTATAGATTCCTTGAGGAGTGGACCCGCATAAGAGAATTAACTCATTGATTAAATTATAAACTGGCTGTAAAATATCGACCTCCCCTCACGATGTCTGTGCCAGTTTATAGTTTAATCTTAGAAAGAGCCATAAAGAAAGACGCAAACAACAGGTTTAGGCAGAAAGAATGTATTGTACAAGAAAATGAATACAAACAAAAGTTATTTCTGACTGTTAAGTTAAACAGTCTCTAGTCTCGCGTTCGGTCGCGATATTTCCCACGAGAGTATTAACTCTAGGAGTTTTTGTAATGACTACATAGAAGAGATATTTACGAGTTAATGGGTAAGTCCCCATAATAGTCCCCATAATAGTTCTCATAATAGTAACCCCTTACGTCCAAGGGGCACTATGCACTGTTTGGAGTGACTAAGAGTAAAAATAAAATAATAAAAACCAACCTAGAAATACTATTTTGACGTAATGGTCAGCCTTATTCATAAATATAAATAAAATTTTGTCTCGGGGTTTTGCATGTGACCGGCCACAAAGAGACGCTAAGTGTGTCATAACCACAGAAGATGACCTTGTATCTGTAGAGCTATGACATTTGGGGGTGAGGCTTCATTTCTCAGCATAAAGTTCCGTTTAAAAACACAGCAGCTCTTTTTTAATGAGAACTCGAATTCAGGATAGTCAAACCCAACCAGAGATATTTCTCATATCTCTCTTCTTTTAGTTAAACATTTCGGCGCAACTTTACTATTGTGTGTCTTCAAAAAAAAAGCATTTCAGAAAATAACATTATTACGTACTTACGTGTCATGCCAAAATTAGTATAAATTCCAAAAAGTACAAAAAATGGTCTAGTAGAAAAATAATTATAAGTAAAAACAGAATTTTTCGAAGTTGCAATTTGACTGTAAATTAACACTTTAGATGTTTGAAATCAGGGGGAGATAACTGCTTTCAAATCGGCCATATGGCTTATTCTAGATAATATTACACGCTTTTTCCGAAAATTAGCTCTAGCACATCTACTGGATGATGTTTTGTAAATTTTGGAATTTATACTAATTTCGACATGACACGTAAGTATCTAATAATGTTTTTTCCAGAAATGCATTTGTTCGAAAATACACGATTGGATTGGACGACACATTTCCTATTCGCAGCAATTCCTTTATTCGTATGCATTACAAACATACAACGTAACTAAACATGCAATATGTTTGCAAGTCAACTTACGACCCACACAAGACAGATTCGTTTGAACTGATATGCAGTTTACCACATGTTTTCAGCAATAATATTCTGTTTTTACTCTCTAGGTAAAAGCCGATAAAAAAAAAAACTTACAGCAAGAGCCGAACGACAACAATATAAAATTATACTTGGTTTATTAATTTTATAATATATTAGTAAAAGTTAACATGATTCTATAAAACTTCTATTTACCTCTGTCTACCTTACTCTTTTCGCCTCCCGTTCTCCCTACCTCTTTCCAACCCCTATTTGCCTATCTAGCTGAAACATACGTATATACATAGAAAATTCTCCTTTGTAAAAATACATTCTTCATGGAATTTGTCGGCATTTTATTTCCATTTTTATTTTTCTAAATTTTAGATATTATTTATTCGGGGCAACGCTGATCAAGAATATACCAACTTTGTGGGTGCTTGTTTTGTTTTTTTTTTTTGTTTTTTGCTTTTGCTTTTAGCTGGATACACAGACAACTGTCCTGTATATAATCGAAATAACAAACACAAAATTAAATGAAAACAAATCCCAGGCAACGCCGTGTAGGGGCAGAAATTTATGAAAATAACTTCGGTAAAAGTGACGCTCGAATATCAAATTATAATGAGAATAAATTTCTCGAAAATTCTTTTATTTTTCTTCAGTAAGAATAAAAAGAACTTTATTATCATCACGCGATGTTGAGAAACGGATACGCTGTGATAGTATTATTAAAGTTACGTTTTAGTAGCTTACAAAGAAAAAATAATTAAAAAAAACGAAAGTCAGATGCTAGTAAATCCTTTATCCTTCTTCCTCACTTTCTCTCTCTCTCTCTCTCTCTCTCTCTCTCTCTCTCTCTCTCTCTCTCTCTCTCAAATCAGTTATTTAAGAGCACATCAAAATCATCTGCGTGCGTATGTATGTATGTATGTGTGTGTGTGTGTGTGTGTGTGTGTGTGTGTGTGTGTGTGTGTGTGTGTGTGTGTGTGTGTGTGTGTGTGTGTGTGTGTGCAGTTTCGTTGAACAGGAAGGATAATTTCTGTTTGTTTTTCTTGCAATCTGTTTTTTTCCATTTGACGAGCCAATGTTCGAACGTTCTGTTCGAATGTAAAAAGAAAGTTACCATAGTCGCAAACGTTTTTTTTTTTACTTCAGTGAGTTGTTTTCAGGTGAGTGGTGAATTAAAAATTGCATTTGGTGAATTCATTGAAAAGTCGATTAAAATCATTAAAAGCACTTAAACGTGCTTTCTCCCTCATATTGAGTCTGATTGATAGTCGGTTGGTTTATGCGAATGAGTAGGGTTTGGGAGGCGCAGGTTACAATGTGAGACGACTAAAATAATGACAATGTTTTTTTTATTAATATGTTTCTTAATTCTTATATATATATATAGAGAGATATATATATATATATATATATATATATATAAATATATATATATATATATATATATATATATATATATATAAATATATATATATATATATTATAGAAGTAATTAGACATGGCGTCAAAAGAGCAGAGTTTATTTTAATGTATTAAAAAATTTATTCATATTTTAAAAGAACAGTGCCCATAGTACTGTAGATATAGAATAAGCTCAATAGGTATATTTATATGTATTCTAGAGCTATATTAATATTGACTAAAAAGATAAATAATTGTAAATTGTGAATCCTTTTGAAACTGATTACTAATTTACAATTATTCATCTTTTTAGTCAATATATATATATAGTATATATATATAGTAAGTTATAAAATATATATGGCGGTTAAGCTACACTGAATATTCCGCGTTTCATCCATTTTAGGACTGTTCATGCCTGAGGAGTCCTAGAGTGGATGAAACGCGGAATATTCAGTGTAGCTTAATCGCCATATATATTTTATAACTTACTGTAATAAATGAATGCGTGAATGTAGGATTGACATGAAATTCTTAAAGATAAACTAAAATGGCCGAAAAATTGGCTGAAATGACTTAAATAAATAAAAAGTAAATGACTTAGAATGACTTTAATGAACTTAAGGATGAATTGAATGCCCTTAAGAATGACTTGAATGCTTTAAAAAATAACTGGAATCCTTCAAAAACAACTTGAATGATCTGGAGAATGACTTGAATGGCTTTGAGACTGACTGGTTGTAAAGTGCGTGATCACTTTACATTAAATTAATACAGAAAAGTGATCCCCCACTTTATATCACAGGTACAAACATGAGTACAGCATGTCGTAAGAACAGATACTACACTTTGATTTTGGCCAAAAGGCCAAGAAAAGGGTATTTATTAGTATTTATTTGCTCCCCCACTGAGCAAATTAGGCACAAGGTCGGTTTTTAAAATGAGGAGTGAAGGGGAAATGGGGAGCAGCTCCCCGGGGAGTAGGGGAGCTGGATAGTGACAATTGGTATGAAGGGTTGCTCCTACATTGACCAAGGTCTTATATGTGGGGTTTCCCCCACATATGGTCTTTGCTTGCAGTATCTATTCCGGCAGATACTACACTTTGAGATACTAAATCCTTTATTCATGTTAAAAGTACAGTGAAAATCAACAAAAACTTAGTTGATCTTGGCCTTTTGTCCAAGAAAAGCTTAAAAAGCTAAGAACAGCATCTATTAACAACAGACCTTTGATCTTAACCAAAAAGGCCAAGCACAAAAGTGTTACAGACAGACCGACCGACCAACTCACCGACGGAGTGACTTATAGAGTCGCTTGCACGCGACTAAAAACGAGCAACATTTTGTGCTCCAGAATTTTTTTCGACATGGTCGACATTCTTAATGCATTTTGCCAGTTCTGAACAATGCATCGGTCATAAACTCACTCAAATCTCTGTCGCCACTCTGAAGTCGACCAGCCCGTCTTCTAACTGTTGACATCAACTGCATCGGCTTCATAAACGTTTAACACCGATGAATATTGATTGGTTCAATTTTTTTCTGAATGGAGAAATAAAACGCATATTTTTATCTGACGCACGTCAATGACGGAGGTTACTTTCTTAGAGTCTCACACCATCAATATCTGGAATAGAGAGATGAAACTTTCAAGTCCTGAATGCATAAGTTCAGTTATCATAACAATGCAATTTGATCCATTCGGGCAGAATAAAAATAAGAGATATTACTCTTGAAATTCCTCTCGTGTTGGTGTATATATATACTAGCATGGGTGTCTGGAGTTGCCCGGGTGTTTGGAGGTGTATGCTGAGCAAAAAAAACAAAAACAAAAAAACGGCCATTTTTTTAAACTTTAACCCCTATTATGACCCCTTAACATTTATTGTTTTGGGCTCAAATCAAGTTATTAAGTTATATCCATGTCCAAGGAACCTATATCTAAAATTTCAAGTGTTTAGACCTAGAATTGTCGGAGGAGTTTGGTAGAGTTTTCAAAGGTCAAATCATTAAACTTTGACCCCTTAACAGCCAAATTTCTGGCCGAAAACCGATCACATCGATTTTCCCAAATCTCAGTACTCTGTATATCAAATTTCGAGTCTGTAGACTAAAAATTGACAGAGTTATTGCGTAGGGAAATATACACCGACAGACACACAGACAGACACAGACACGTTCACTTTTATATATATATAAAATATCTATACGAAAAATATATAAGTATTTATATCTTTTCTGTATTTTGTTCCTATCTGTTGACGTGTAGGAATACAAAAAGTCTTTCGAAAAAAAAAACGAAAATGTTTCTTTCAAAAGTACATATTTTCGACCGAACTTTTGGTCTTCTTCAGTGTGAATGATGGAAACATGAGTGCAGGGCGGACAAGGTTAGCAGCAGGAGGGGAGCACAGGCATAGCCAATGAGGTTAAAGTCTATCTGAATATGACCTTCCAATATTTTCGACTTGAAATGGTCAGCAACTTGTGTTGCCTCTATTCACAACCTATATATGTGTGTGTGTGTGTGTGTGTGTGTGTGTGTGTGTGTGTGTGTGTGTGTGTGTGTGTGTGTGTGTGTGTGTGTGTGTGTGTGTGTATAACGCAATCATGAAGGGAAAACTTAAATTCATGATTAAAAGCGTTTAGAATAAACTCAACATTTAAAATAAAGTTAACGGGGTGAAGAGAAAAATAGGAGGAAAAAATGGGGGAATCACCTGACCGGTTTCGCCCTCACTTTATCAAAGCTGTATCGAGGGATTTGTTTTGGAGAAAAAAACGAATGGAAATCGGAAATATGTACGTTGCATTACGTTATGTATGGAAAAAATTGAAGGAAAGCGATTGAAATACAGCAACGTTATATTACTTGAAGATCCTAGAGACAAATCACACTCAAACCGAAGAGGCATCCCTTCTGCCTGCAGAGGGAAGGCCTTCTCAACCGAACATGAACAGTCTCCAAGATCTTTAAATGAAATAATGAGTGAGCACGACACAGGATTGAAAAAGAGT
The DNA here is from genome assembly GCF_053919585.1 of Euprymna scolopes. Classification (NCBI taxonomy): domain Eukaryota; kingdom Metazoa; phylum Mollusca; class Cephalopoda; order Sepiida; family Sepiolidae; genus Euprymna; species Euprymna scolopes. Next base: position 136,108,765 of record NC_136491.1, on the reverse strand, counting down.
TCATGCTAAAGTTCGCTGCACAAGACGGGTTTTTATAAGATGGTCACTCATTGAAGACCCGTATGTATTAATAATTACGTCTGTTGTTTGATATGTCCCATTTCTGATTTTGGTAGGTACGTGTTGTTGGACTCTTCCATCCAATCTTAATGTTGTTCGACCCACATAGTTGGCACTGCAACTACATTCAAAATTGTAAATTACATTATTATTATTATGATGGAGGGTTAGAATACCTTTTCGAAAAGATGGCATTAACATCCTCGTATATATATTAGGTTGAGGAGAAAATTCTGGCGGGATTTTTAAGCAGGTATGCAGATAAAGATGCATGTTTTTCTTAAACGTAGGATCAAATTTAAACTATTATATTTAACGCCATCCTTAAAACTATAATTCGATTAAAAATGAGATTCTGTCCGCCTGTTTAAACACTGTAAAATTACTTTCACTTTCAGATTTTGAAGGTTAGATTTCGATCATTTAAGTTTATCTTTTAAAACGGCTGAATCAGCCTAAGTTGGATACGTCATCGACAATTAGTCTGATAAAGTGTAAACCGTTTTTTAGTGAATGGTGACTTTGTTTCTGTCGATCTGGTGCATTATTCTGTGAAGTTCTCGGATATCAACTGTCTCAGTTTTTACCTTCTTTCTTTGAGATGCATCTGCCGGAGTACGCTGACGGGCTGCTCAGTCATTTTACATGGGCCAGAGTGCACGCGTCTTTTAGGCGCCGAGTTTGTACACCCCCCTCCCCACTTCCGAACTTGTATCACATCTTCCCACGTTGAGAGAGAGGTAAATACGTATTATCGTAGCCGTTTTAAATTTAAGCGTGATTTTGAAACTTTTAGTGTCCATGGTTAGTCGCACCAGACAAGGTGTGAAGCCACTTGATGTAAAGAGCTAATAAGAACGAAAGATGATTGTTACAAAAACAAGAGATGTCAATTGGTTTTAGTCTTGAAAAGACAAAGGTTATAGGTAGGAGGAAAAGAGTAATAAGGGATAAAGTTCCATAAGCCTATAGTTTTTAAAAAGAAAGTACTGGAATAGGAAGCTCTATTAGAATGGGGTATTTAAACGGCTCATTGCGACAAGGGCAGGGTTAGACATAAGGTCGACATTTTAATGTGAGTAAAACCCAGCTTGTAAAAATGCATAGAATGGATTGGGATAAAAATAAAAAATTGCCCAAGTCTAGACGGATTTCTCCTTAACTGACCAGATATTTAAAAAAAAATGATGAAGGATTATTATGGATAATTATGTCGTATTTGAACATATACTACACTTTACTCTTAGCTAAAAGGTCAAAGAAATGTCTTTAGTGTCAATTGGAAAGTTATTTCTAAGTTGAACATTTTTAAGGCAAAAAAAAAAATCAAGTATGTATTATTTATATTATTCAGACTGCTGTTCTCGCAGTAAAATTCTGTTCTAGTCAAAACTCTTCTAAGGTTGAAGGTTCAATCCTTGGTGCAAACGACTCCCAGAATACAATTGCGAATTACGTTTCTGAATTTTTTTTAGATGAGGGTTGATTATTCGTATTATTTTATTACTTTGGACTACTGTTCTCATCTTTAGTATTATTTTCACAACGTTTCGGCCGATGTAACTTCCGACCATGACTGGGTAATTGCGAATTACTTAGATCTTCTACGTAGTCATGGCTGACAGAACGAGAGCATAATACCCTCGTTGATTAAATAAAGAGTTCCGTTCGAAACGCCATGCAAATGCCCGAGTTCGAGAGAAAGGTTCTCGAGTTCGACAAGATATACCTGAAGAAGGTCGGGGGTCATATCAAACGAAACGTTGTGAGAATAACACTTTAGATAACAATAGTCTGAAAAATTCTCATGATACAAATTATCAATCCTCATCTAAAAAATGTCAGAAGCATAAAAGTCAAGTAGTATGCTTTCTTAACGCTTTCTCGTTCGAACGCGTCACTGTCGTACAAAAGAGCGTAATCTGGTACCTTCAGGTTGGCAGTATAAAATCGGCAGTGCGCGCATGTGAATCGGGTTTTTATGAATACACGCACGAAATAATTATGGATAAGTATGCTATTCAATCGTTCGCGTGTGTGCGAATGTTTATATAAACGTGTACTTTACTTTCAAAGTACAAGCGTAATAGTAAAAGTACATTCATCGTATGGTTATATCATTACCTATCTTGAATGTGATGAAGAATTTCTAACAGCTGCGGTTAAAGGGAAACCCTATATTTAGCCGGGTTTTTGGTTGTTTTTTTTTTTTTTGTTTTTTTTTTTTCGCCATCCCCGTTTCAAGCGCTGCATAAATTGTCCACCGAGTGCATACACCAATAAACTGTTGCTGAAAAAAAAAGTCATTATTGCACTCGCAGTTTAATAAATTGACAAGTGCGATCAGAGAAGCTGGAAAGGGGAGAAAATCGAAAACAAAAAAAAAGAGAGAGTACGGTCTCTCTCTCTCTCTCTCTCTCTCTCTCTCTCTCTCTCTCTCTTTCTTTCTTTCTCGAACGATCAACCTTCTAAGGCGTACAAGTCTACCTTGACCCGTTTTGTTACACACACGAAAAAACAAAAACGAAAAAAAAAATGCCTCCTCACCCTTCAACTAAACCCCTCCTACCACAATAAAATTTCCATACTCTCACCGCGCCTACTATTTTCTCCTCCCCCTCCTATTCATTCAAACCTTCAAACGTATGCTGAATCACTCCGCGCCCTCACGTTTTCAATGTTACAACTCACGTGTTGATGCACGGTTTTATTATTGTTGATCCCTAAGGGTCTGTCATCATTAGCCGTTGGGACGTACGAGTCAGTCGAAGAGTGTCCAGAGTTTTGTGCTGGTTTTTGTGTGTTTATTTTGCTGCAAAATCGGTTTAGGGTCGTTTTAGTGTCGGAACTATTTTTCGATCAGCGGACGGCAACGCACTTGCAGAGCGAAATCGAGTCGACGCACGACTGAGTTGCGTATTTCCACACACACGACGTCTAAAGTGACGGAGAAGAACAAGTGCGATATGATATGAGTTGAACTTGATTTTCACCGCGATGTTTTCATTTCATAATTCTATCGGGAGTGATCTCCACTCTAAAAAGTACGGACATCTAGAAGTCGATGAGGTAAGTTCCGCTTTTTTTATTATTATTTACAAAAAAACAAAAACTTATATTTTCTCAACAGCAATATTTACTTTCAAGCATGTGTTTATTTATATGCAGTTAATTGACATTTTTTAATGTTTAACATTTTATTTTTATATCTTGTAAAAACAAAAACAAACCATTATCTCTCTGATCGCGTCAGATTTTTTTTTTCTCTTTTCAAAAAAATGAATGATTCGAGTTCTATTTCTGTCTGATAAAAAATATTATCTAATTGTATCAAGTTTTGTTAAACAATTTCATTAAACTTTGTTTTTAACTTTTTAAAAGTTTGTTTTTGTTTATTGTTTAAAATTCATGAACTTACGGATCGTGCTATTTTTTGATAGAATTTTCGAGTTAAATTTAACTCTTACAGTATCTTTTGTTTATTAAATTGTTAGGTGAAAGTGTAGAATAGCTACAAAACACTCTCCCCTCCCCACGTTAATAATGGATTTTTAAAAATAATTAAGTGTAATATTATTACATCACGGCCCGTATTGTGCATAAGTACCAAAATTGATCTTCTGAATTCAATTGATTTTTAATAAGGTTTTTATTTATTAATTAATTTATTTATAATTATTTTTGGTTAAATGTTTTTATTTTGACAAATAAATAAAATAGAGATAAATAATAAAGTTATATGCCTGGCCTCATACAGAAGGAAATTAGTGCCCCCCTTGCAATTCGTGATGCAAGGAATCAAAAGGTAAACACTAGGTTCGTTTTAAGTGACCTTAACGTCAAAAAGAAAGAGTTCAGGAAATGTTCCTAAACACTGTGTGTGGGGGGATATATATATATATATATATATATATATATATATATATATATATATATATATATATATATATATTATAGGATGAAACGCGGAATATTCTATGTAGCTTAGTTGCCATATATATTTTCATAACTTACTACCTAGTTCTACCTATGTATTGAGCACCGTTAAAGTAAATACTGAAAATTTACGCATAAAATTATATATTTGTATATTAATTTATGTGATTAAAGTAGACGTGTGTGTGTGTGTGTGTGTGTGTGTGTGTGTGTGTGTGTGTGTGTGTGTGTGTGTGTGTGTGTGTGTGTGTGTGTGTGTGTGTTGGGAACTTTCTGAAACTTCCCTCTTTTTATTTTTTTTCTTAGAGTGGTGCTGCAGTCTGCACTGCTGCGTTCTACCATTATCGTAAATATTCATTATTTTTTACAAAAAAGTTTCTTTCGTTTTGGGTCAGTAAATAATGCACTTACAACCTTTGATGTGCACAGGTTTCTTGTTACTCCCCCCCTCAACCCATATTGAAATAACTATAGCTTTTTTTTCTGTTCTTTTGCAATTTACGAAATGTGCATTTTTTTTTTTGAGAGGATTTTCAATTAAATCCAATTTTTACGGTATTTTATTATTATTATTATTAAACTGTTAGCTGAAAGTACAGAAGAGTTTTTTTTAAGCTCCCTCTTTTGTTAAGAATGGCTTTCTAAATAACATCGTTATTATTTCAGCACGGCCTGTAAACTGCACAACTGCCACTTTTTCATTTAAAAATCTCAAGTCTACTCTTGTTCAGGAATTGTATTTTTTGTTTAATTTAATTTAAAAGTGCTTATGCACTTATGTTACCGTGCTATTTTTTTAAAATAGTATTTTCAAGTTAAATTCAAATTTCACGATATCTTTTTTTATTATTAAATAAGTTAGGTACAGAATAATTATAAAACACCCTCCCCATATTAAGAATGGCTTTCTAAATAATTTCAGCACGGTAACGTAAGTGCATAACTTAAAATCAACATTATCTTTGATCATTTCTTTTAAATAAACAGAACTTTTAGCGATATTGAATTTGTTGCCGTGGGCCTGGACCACCATCAGTGGATTTGACTGCATATCTTGTACCCGACGATCATAAACAACGTTTTAAGTTTAATTTAGACGGTTTCAACCCAATATAAATGACGGCAGGATTACATTTTTTTTCTTCTTAATTTTCAAATTAATTCAATTTTGTTTGCTTTGTTTATACATTTTGGAAATTTTTTTTACTCCATCTGTAATTTGTATTTTATTTTTCAAAAAGTGCTTTAATAAGGTATCTTGAACTTTTCAGCTTTTAGATGGCTGTCACTGGAGAAGTATCATTATCTTAACCAAATTAGTTAATTTCTAATTTTATAACAATTTGGTTCAATTAATAATTCAATAACTAAACAATGCCGTAATAATATAACCTGATTATTACAGTACTGTTTCGTCATTAACTTATTATTGATCCAAATTGTTATAAAACTAGAATTAACGTGTTGTTGTTTCAATGGCAGCCATCTTAAAGCTGAAAAGTTTAAGATAAACATAAGAATATGTGTCTATGATAGATCATTTTATTATATGGCAAACAAACTAGTTATTTTGTGCTTTAAAATTTAAAAAAAAAACGAAAAACTTTTCATTTTTTTTCTTGTGAGGTATTATCTACATCCTTCTTACCACAAGTTGTGACACAAGGTCGGAAGGTAGGGGAGAGTCAAGCCAGCGCCTTTCTAGGAGGAGCACTCTGGCATATTAAAAATTGCATGGCCAGCCAGGTCGGTATTCCCTGGTAGGATTGCCTTAAGCGCCTTGGAGGGTGGGCCAATTGGAACCGCTCAGGACATTAGACGTTTCAAAAATGGCATATTCTTTGTTGTCTTTGGAGCCAAGGTAACTCCCTGGCTGAGGTATTTTCCTAACCACAGAAAATAATGGGTTCTTACTTAGAATTCCACCTAATTTATATTATATATATATATATATATATATATATATATATATATATATATATATATATATATATGCAAAAAAAAACTTTATGGCGTACGTACCCGTCATGGAACGAAAATATCATATTCCAAAAATCACGAACATTGATCAAGTAGTTTTATTTTTAACTAAGAAAATCAAATTTATGAGTAAGCAAAAATGGGCTGTCTCTCGTCGCTAACTTGAAAAAAAAAAAACGAGGGCAGATAAGTCCACAGTAATTCAAACTTGCGAGATCAGCCTTGTAATGCTACTAATTTCACATTAATCGTTTTAAATCGTTTTAAAATGACTTTCTTTATAAAAACAAAGTTAGGTAAATTTACGTAATTTTTGAAATATGACAATTTTTTTTTCTGTAGTTTTGTTATTTTTAATTAAGTAGAACCAAATAATGCTGCGGTAGAAATGAAAGGAAGATATAATCGTTATAATTGATGAAATAATTAACCATGATAATAATAATGTGGTTTTGATGGTTTGACTATTATTCGTTTATAATTAATGATGACAAGTTGTGATATTAATGTATGTATTTAATTTACAATGAAATGATTCGACTATAATGATAGAAACTTCAAGTATAGTAATAATTGATAATTAATGGGATTGATTTTAATTATGCGATTTTAATTGTAAAAAGTAATGATTTTTTTCTTCTTTTTGAAGATTTAATATCGACGTTTTATTATTTACGAGGAGTTCTCACACACGTCATTATTAGAGATTGCTCACTGATAATAACTGGTGTTCCCCGGAGTCTAGGTAACAACAAGTCTCCTCAGATTTCCAGTACTCTCTAAGTATTTCGATAACCTTTGCAAATGAAATTACGTTATCGCAACAGCCGTTTACCATCGATTTCTTGCTGGCAACGATTACTGAACTTCACTGGAATTTGGATTGGAGTAAGTCTCGTCAGGTTACCAGTACTCTTCGCAGTCTTCCAGTGGAGGTCTGATTAGTGCTCTCTCTACTCAGTCCTTCCATCTTTCTTCTGCAAAAAAAATATTATTGTTGTTAGTATAAGACTGAATCTACATGAATTAAAATATATTTAAGCGTATTTTACGAGCAGGCAAGTTGGAAATAAACAATGTCAAAGAGTTATAAATAGAAAAAAAGGGCAATTCATAGAATTACTTCCGCGCGCGTGTGCGCACGCGTAATCGGTTTGAAGATAAGAATGGTTCTATCGCCCCCCCCCCAACTCAAAAAATAAATCATAAATTTTTGTACGCAACCAATAATTGGTTCTTTTGATATGATTTGGTTGGGTTATTTTAATCCTGGAACACAAAGCAGCCATAATACTTGACGATGTTTTCTTTCACAGTTTAATTTAAACCAAAAATTACTTCCCAATTGATAGTTTCCAAATCACGAAATAAATACAAGCCAGACACTTTATTATTATTAATAACTTGTAGGGTTACCCTGCAAAAGTAAAAATATGTATTAATTAAAATCTCTCTCTCTCTCTCTCTCTCTCTCTCTCTCTCTCTCTCTCTCTCTCTCTCTCTCTCTCTCCCTAACCCCCACCTCCGTTTTTCTCCGCTTAACCACTTCCTCTCAAACTGGACACACACACACACACACACACACACACACACACACACACACACACACACAACCCTCCTTTATATTATAAATTCCTTGAGTAATGAATTCTTTCCAAACTAGTGCATAATAACACTGAAAAATTGACCCTTCCTGACGAAGTCCGGCCAAATTGACCCTTAGAAAATGAATATATTCTGTTTTAATTTTTAGATATTATACATCCGGGGCAAAACTGATAAAAATACCAACTTTGTGGGCCTTTGTTGTGTAGTTTTAAAAAAGTTTTAGTTAGACATAGGCACAAATACACAGACAATTGTCCTTTTATATAATTGATGAAGGGAATTAGTTGACATCTATTTATTATCATGGCATAATCACGTTGATATACCGGTTCCCGTTAGATCACCGAGGTTAAATAACGTTGAGCCTGGCTAAAACCAGATGGGTGACCATTTGGGAATTCTAGGCGCTGTATGTCCTGTCCACTTATCTCGGCATTGTTTCCAGCCGTCTATAACCTCCACTTGTCACTGGTATTTAACAACGCTGACTGGTGTAGTGGTGTAGTTATAGATTGCGCAGCTCTTGCCACAAAATTTCACGCGCAATCACCCTTACAGTGGGTATCCATAGTCTGTCAAGACTGAAGGAAGCTACGATTTATTATCATGGCACTTAGGAAGTAATGTTTGACCTGAATTAAATTTGAACAAAATAAGTAAAGTTCGTTTAACCGAAGAAAATCCTCGATTTTCGAATCCTGTCGCGATTAAAGAAAAAATAACGATGAATTATGATTTATATTATTTAGTGTTTAATATTGTTACTCGGAGAAACATGCTCCCTCTAGTCGTATATTTCTACTAGTATATATACTATACTCCCCTCTAAAGGAAAAGGTAATGCTTGGGAGGAAGGTGACCTCATAACATCAGAACAGGTACTACATTACCACAATAGATGAAGTAAAGCCTGGAAGGACGGTTTCATAACAACAGAAAAAAATACTGTACTGAATTCCATGTACAAAAAAATAAGAGGTAATGCCCTGGAGGACTGTGTAATGTCATAGAACACATACTGTACTACTCCCCTCTCCAAAAGGAGGTAATGCTTGGGAAGATGGTATCATGACAAAAAAAAACATACACTACAATCACTCCCACTCCCCCACAGGTAGACGTAATGCATGACAACAGAGCATATACTATTCTACCTCTCCCTCACCAAAACTGGGGGAGGTAATGCCTGGGGAAATGTTATAATGACAACAAAATATATATTAAAATATCTCTCCTTTTAATTAGACATGAAAAGATAGTAATAGTATAGTTTTTCTCCATTAATAATAGAAATAATAGTATTATTTCTATATCTCCATTAGATCATTATTCACTCATTTGGAGTTCTAACACAAGCCATCACTAGCAATCATGGAATGACAATCGCCGGTGGTGTTCCCTATATATATATATATATATTACTTCATTATTATTATTAATAATTAATTTATTTATTTTTATTTATTATTTATTATTAATTTATTTATTTTAAATTATTTCATAATTTATTTTATTTGTGTATTTATCCATTTTTATTCATTAATTTATGTTTATTCATTAATTTGTTTATTAATTAATTAATTAATTTTTATTTATTATTAATTAATTTTTATTAATTAATTTATTATGATGAGATTCTCCGTCCCTAAATAAATGATGGAACCCGAAAGAGCTGGGGAGTTTGTTTTTTATTTTTTGTTTTTTTTTTCACAATACACTCCCCACATGCATAACAGGATACTAGGTGCAAAGAAACGCAAATTAATCTTGGCCCTGTGCCATACTTGTCCTCAGAGAAATGCATATAAATACCAAGCATATTTTGTGCCCATTTATTTTCTTAGATGCATCTAGGCATCTCTATAACAGCCTCTGTCCGTTGGCCTATCACATTTATGTTTGAAGTTGGATTTTCATCGCTAAAAATAGAAAAAAAACATCCGGAGAATATCCAGTATTTATTTCCCTAAGTGTAAGTTAGCAAACAATAATTGGAGAAATTAACTCAGATTTTTTTTTTTTTTTTTAAATAATAATAATAATAATAATTATTATTATTATTAATAATTATTGTTGTTATTATTATTATTAGTAGTAGTAGTAGTAGTTTTGTTACATTAGAGAAAACTGTTGACTTTCGAAGAGTATTTGTTTAAAAAAAATGTATTTCTTAGTTTAAAAAATAGTTCGAAGTTTTTTTGGGGGGATGGGGGATGGGGGATGGGGAGGTCTATAAATAAAATCATGTTATGAGGCCTATATTACGTACCTATGAAATGAAGCTGTTAAACCTGAGTAATATAGGAGAAGGAGAAAGAAGCAACCTTAGTAGAAGTCAGTATCCTCAATAATGCTGAGTTAAACAGAGCCGAGAATGAAAAGATAACGAAATACCAAGGTCTTATGTATGACATGAAAAGAAACTGGAATCTTAGGAAGATTTTCATCATTGCACTAATTATAGGAGCAACAGAACCCGTGAAAAAGAATTTCAAAAACTACCTGGAAAATATACCCGGTGGAACAAGTGCAATATACAAACAATCACATTGAAACAGTCGGTTGGAATCTTAAAAAGATCTCTCGGTTGGAATGTATGAGATAGTAGGGGAATGTCTGCATCCGATAGGATGCCTCATTCTCAGTTAAAACAAAATGAAAAAAATAGTATTCACTACTACTACTACTCCTCTTACATAAATATTTGTTTTAGTTTTTCCTTGCGTTGCGTTTGAAGATTTGAACCCGTAACCCAGACACTTAGAATGTGTTCAACTTTGAAGCGTGGAAATCGAATAACAAAATCTAAGTCGTTTGAGATGTTGCTACCCCCCCTTCCCTTTTACATTTCGAAGAATTGTTTTGAGTTTATATTATTAAAACCTAATTTCGACAATAAAAAAGCACTTGTCATTAGTCGGTGGCATACTAACCGATATTTGACTTCGTAGATTTTGCTTTAAAACAATCGACCTGTCAACAAATACAAAACCATATTATATTAGTTTATATATAAAAATGATGACGCTTCAAAATACAGGCATTATTTCCGTAACAAATATAAGATTCGGGATCAAACTGTAGTATCTGTTCTGCAGATGCTGCACTTAAGATAATTTGTACCAGTCAATGGAAACCCTCTATACTGGGACAATTATTATTTTTGGTAACCAGAGTGCCCCCCCCTTTTGCCTACTTTTAGGGGAGCTGGTTTTTACCCCACATTAAAAACGGCCTTGTGCCTAATTTGCTTTGGTGGTGAAGCAAATAAATACAAAAAATATAAGATTATGCCATTTTAAAAAGCTAACTGATAGCGGGTGGACAAGGTAAACGTTAAAGATCGCGGTCAGAATGCGAGAAGAAAATTCGGTATAGACATTAACAAATGGTTTCATATGTGTGTTAAATAGTAATAAATTGGTGGAGGGCGCCCTGCTTGGCTAGATCGTAAAAGTATGTTTAAATATATTTTAATTCATGCAGATTTCGTATTTATTATTACAGAGCAACTTGGGTGTCATCAGCTAGATTGGAAACCAAAACGTTTAGCGCTTTTTTTTTTATATGCGTTCTCTATCGTTTGTTGCTATCGACAGATAGATCAGCATTTGTTTAATGAAACCACGTCAAGCTATAAATGAATTTGCGCATGCACAAAAGTATTAGAAACATGTTGGAAAGTTAGAATGAACATTTTGCATTTCAGCTTGCCTACATATTTCTTTACACGTTATCTATCCATCCAAACAAAGATTTTGCTTGCTATAAACCATCCTTGATGTATGATTATTATTTCCTGATCATTTCAGTGTTATGTGATAATTAGTTTATCGGTTAAATATTTTCACACTGACACGCATACATCTACTGTTTTATTTATATAGGTATATATTTTGAGTTAAAATCAATTTAGTATTACGCATGTAAACTTGAAATATGTCAACCTTATGGTGCATTAACGAATTCCCACATTCGATCACCACCTTGTTTGATTTCTCTTATTTGCATAATGTGTTTTTTTTCTTAGGTTTACATGCGTAATACTAAATGGTTTTAAAATCGAAGTTATTTCTCATGTATTAATTAATCTAATATATAAAACTCACTGTTTGCGTGTATGTCTATCTTTATTATTTTTTTTTCAAAGTGTATCTCCCCCACGACGCAAGGTCGAAGAGCGGTGTCAGGCAGATCAAATGAGTACATTTTTTTTTTGTGGACAGTTTTATTTACTTAAAAGTGGTCTTGTCTGTCTGTCTCTGTTTGATGAACGGTCTCTACCAAACTACTCTGTCAATATTTGGTCTACAGATTTGAAACTTGATATATAGGGGATTTGGACCTGTGGAACAAATTCCATTTGGTTTTTTAGCTGGTAAAAATAGCTGCTAAGGGGTCAAAATAGAAAATAATTGGAATTTGGCAAGTTGACAAAGTGCTCTTTTAAGCATGCGCAAATATGCATTTATATGTTAAAGTCGGTGTATTTCCGCCCATTTCCACCCATTTTTATTATTATTTTTTTAGCTCAAACGATAACAACTAAAGCTGGAGCGCTAAATGTGTTGGTTTCAATTTAGCTGATGCCACCCAAGTCTTTTGAAATTATATATATATACTAGCAGGGGTGCCCGGCGTTGCTCGGGTGTTTGGAGGTGTATGCTGTGCAAAAAAAGCAAAAAAACAAAAAGAATGGTTAATTTTTTAAAACTTTGACCCCTATTATGACCCCTTAAAATTTATAGTTTCGGGCTCAAATCACTTTATTAAGTTAAATCCAGGTTCAAGGAAACTATATCTAAAATTTCAAGTGTCTAGACCCAAAATTGTCGGAGGAGTTTGGTAGAGTTCTTAAAGGTCAAATCGTTGAAATTTGACCCCTTAACAGCCAAATTTCTGTCTGACACCCGTCACATCGATTTTCCCAAATCTCAGTACCCGGTATTTCAAATTTCGAGTCTCTAGACTAAAAATTGACAGAGTTATTGCGTAGGGAATTGTACACAGACAGACAGACAGACAGACAGACAGACACGTTCACTTTTATAGATATATAGATATATATATATAGATATATAAAAAGATGGGGAGATAATAATTAAAGTTAGATTAGAACTTTATTACATTTTCTCCTTTTAATCGGCTAGAGCTTCATCTATCCAAACAGGTTAGCCCTTTCCGAAAAAAAAATTTTTTTTCTAAGTACACTTAGAATTGGCTCTATAAAAAAATACGAAATCTGCATAAATATAAATTAAAATATCATATTTAAGCGTATTTTACGACCCGGCAACGCCAGGCAGACTGCTGGTATTTAACAACAAAACAAAAATCATTTTTTTTAATGCGCAAGCAGGATTTTTTCTGGAACCCTGCTCTGACAGCGATCTTTAACGTTTACCTACTATAGAGATTTCATTATTCACATCGTATAATAACTCTTTCAGTACTTTCAACTTTAGTTCATTTTCAGCTGGGGATATTCCTGCCGGTCACCTGTTTATATTTCTCCAGTATTTAGAGATTCCCACTTCCGGTTTTATTTTATTTCCTTTTTATGTGAATTCGTTTCTTACATATTGTGTTAGAATATACATAACGCCATTAAATCATGGATAATAGAAAGTAAATGTATGCGTTATTGAGTACGTGTCCGTGCTTGTTTGTCAAGGGGAAAATATAGATTAGTCACAGTGATTATTTGGTATTTACATTAAATCATTGTTTTAGATAGTTTGGTTATTTGGTTTGATGATTTTTACGGCGTGTCATCCCTTTTTTTTGGGGGGGGGGTCATTGAATGCAGAAATATTTCAATTCGAATATAACGTAAAGTAGTTCTTGATGAGCCATTCCACTTAAGTTAACAAATTTACCGAATTTCCATTACTAACGATTACTGTATTGTCTAATTGATTACTGTACACTCTCTAACCCTTATTCTCTAGTGGCCTCTGGGCCTTGATAAGTGGTAATGCATATGTAAAAACAAAACAACCAGTTATAATGTAAACAAACTGTTGTAAACAATTCTAAAATCAAATTGACGTTGATATTTCAGTTGTGGTACTTTTCTCACGCGCCCCTGTCGTACACTGTTACATACTGGAAAAACGTAGACATATAACTTTTTTCTTTATTATTAGTATTAGTATTAGTAGTAGTAGTAGTAGTAGTCACTAGGAATTCTCACCCAGGCCATTATTAGGGATTACTCACTGACAACAACCGGTGATGTTCCCTGGAGTCTGATTGACAAGAAGTTTCCTCGGATTTCCAGTACTCGCCACCTCTTTCCGTAATCTTTGCAAATGACTTCGCATTATCACAACAGATGCTTGCAATTGACTTCTCGCTGGCAATGACCATTGGTCTTTACTGGAATTCTGGCAGGATTTTTCCTCCTTGTTAACTATTATGACATCCGGTTTCCTTGCTTGAATGGGTTTATCCGTTCGTACTTATATGTCTCATAGGATTTTGTAGTTTCCGTTTTTAAGTACTGCTACCGGTTTGTGTTTGTATCATTTGATTGGGTCTTCAAGATGCAATTGTTTGCATAGTTTCCAGTGTACTGCTTTCTTCACCTCATCGTGTCTATTCTTATATTGTGGGGTGGGGCTAGTTTCTCCTTCTTCTTTTTATTATCATCATTATTATTATTATTATTATTATTATTAGAAACCCCATAAACTGTCCATTCATTCGTTTTGCGGACTGTTATCCCCATCTTTACAGTTGCTGTTGTTTCACCACGTTTCGGCTAACTCATCCTCTGGCCTTCTTCGGGTGATTAACCACGACAGGATAGGAATGCTGATAGGGATAATAATATCCCCAGTAATTACTGCCTCCCATAGTTGTTGTTTTACTACTTTTTGGCCAACTAATCCTCTGACCTGCTTGGATAGGATTGAAACCGCTATCCTCACCTAGAACCATAGATCCAACGCCTCTATCTACTGCGCCATGGGCCTCAAAGCCAAAATAAATTTTAAAAAATAAAAAAAATAACCCATTAACCGTTGGATCAGTATTTGTTATTCAGAGTGAATCACGGGGAACGAATGTATATTCAAATGTTTGAACAGTTTCCTTCCTGGGCTTCGTAGACGAGGAATCAATAGAGCATTAAGGTGATTTCAACAAGATGGAGGGGGGGGCATTGCTCATACAGCGAGAGCGTCCATGACTTCTGTTTGAGCTGGATTCCATAATCATGTCAATTTACGCTTTGGAGATCTTCCGTGGCCTCCGCGCTCACCCAATCTTTCCATGTGCGATTTTTATCTGTGGGGATTTTTGAAATCACGCGTCTATGCTGGTAAACCTCGCACACTTGGAGAATTGAAGACTGCTATACGTGAAAATATATATAAAAAAAAAAAATAGGTGAAGAAACTTTAATGAAAGTGGAGGCTAACTTTAGAAAGTTGCTTCAAATTTGGGCTCGAGAAAATGGCCATCATTTGTCAGCCATCATTTTTCGTTTCTAAATATTCCATAATGGGAAAGTTTAGTAAAAAAAAAATTTTTATGTACATTATAAAATTTTTGTTGAAATATTCGCAGAATTTTGTTTTCTTTAAAGACATCAGTTTCCTGTGATTCTATCAAGTTGCCAAAAACTACCATTCATTCATGACGTCATCCATTTTCATATTGATGATTTTTATCAAGTCTACTTATCTCCTTATCACTTTTTTCTCACTCTCCTTCCTTCCTATCTCTCAATTATTTACGTCTCGTGTTCACGGAGGGGGGGGGGCAACGAAACAAGCAAACAAACAACATCCACGTTTTTTAATTTTTTAGATCAGGATTGGTTATTCGTATTATTTGGATTCTTCAAACTACTAACACACCGAATGAGAATAGTAGTCCGTAAAATAATACTAACTAGATTCACATAGTTTTTATAGTATACTAGTTCTACAGAGGTCCAGACGTGCGTCACGTGTCGTCTAGATAAAGGATTGCTTCTTCTCTCCCCCCTACCCCTCTCTCTAATTTGATCCACTGTGGTGATGATGACGTCATAAGCTAACAGGCAAGATCCAGTTTTAGTTGTATATTATATCTCCAGGTGTCTAGATATTTAGCGGCAATTCTGAATCTTAACTCATTGTTCTAAGGGCGGTAACTCTATTTTACTAAAATAGTTGAAAAAATCATTTTCTTACAATTACTCGAATGTTTTGTTTAAGAAAGATTAGAATATGGTCGCATTTTACATTTTTTTTATTAATATTATGAAACTTTGTTACATTAAGACGAGGTAGTTGAAAAAATAGTTTTTCTTACAATTCTTAGTAAAATAGTTGCCTCCCTTAGAACAATGAGTTAGGATTCCGAAGTGCCCATTTATCTAGCAGGTGATCCGTATTCATAGACGACCCGTGACCTGAGAGATCGTTTCTTCTCTTTTAATTCGTGACGATTAGCAATAAATTACCCCCTTCTCAAATAGAGAAGGTAAAGCCTGAGAAGTTGGACCTCCTAGAACTGCACATGATCAGCAGTGGTAGTCAACGAGGAAAGATCATTACATAAATGTCATAGACTTTGTTGCTTTTGGTATTGAGGGACACAATCCTTCAGATTAGAAAATCAAAATTTATGAGAAAGCTAAGATGGTTTGTCTCGTTCCGACATATTTAATAAATAAAGGAAGATAACTCAATTCGAACTACCGAGACAAAGATAAAGATTAAAATCAACCTTGTAATGGCCACGAATTACTATTAATTGGTAAAAATCGCATAAGAAAAGATTACTTTCTCATATTCAAAAATGATATTTTCATTCCCTGACGAGTATGCACATCATAATGATTTTTTGGCACGTTTTACTAAAGACAACAAAACGAAAAAGGGTTCAAGAAATGTAACTAGTGAATGTAACCAAAGGCAGGATAAGTTACTCTTCTACCTACGTGGATAAGTTTTTGTTGTTTTAAGTTTGAAACTCCCAGCGATTAAGTTAAAACGACAACAGAGATGGCAGACATGAGACTGGCATATTTGGAGTCTCGAGAATCGCTCAAAACTCAAAACAAAGAGTAATTATTATCTTGCCTTTGGTAATATTTATTTGTAATATATTTGTTTGTTGACCACTTTTTGGTTTGTTGTCTATTAGTAAAACCATGTTCGATTTTTCTGTAATTTGTATGAAAGCCAGGTACGCCCTAAAATAAAGAACTGTTGCCACATCTAGGCAGGAACTGCTCGGTGCGTCCTATCCGTCATTGGTGAAGGTTCAAAACCGCCTTCGAAACCTTTTCTCTTCCCTGCAACCTCTTTCCAACAGAAGAGACTTCACGAGCCTTTTCATGCCAAACGCTCGGCTGAACCCCAACTTCAATCTATGGTGCCCCTTGCCAAACTTTCACAAAAAACACTCGACTAGCTACAACCACTCTCTCTCTCTCTCTCCCTCTCTCTCTCTCTCTCTCCCTAAAATAATAAACTTGCTAAAAATATATTCCATGAACAAAGCTTCTTTCCCAGAACTGTCCGCCTGTGGAACACTGTTCCACTGGCCTACTTCCCGGTTAATACAACATGGTAGCCTTCAAATCCAATGTAAACAAGTTCTTGTTGAGCCATCCCCATAAATAATCAAATTCTATCCAATTTATACCATTAAGGACTACTGTACTACCACCTTACATTCATCCTACTTATCCTCGAGTAGCCTTCTGGCCTTGATAAATACTGCCTCCCCTGTAAAAAAAGAATTTTGGTCAACAACCGAAAAAGCAGAATAAGGGACTATTTTTTTTTTTTTTTTTTTTTTTTTTTTTACTAAACGAACCTACGACCCTGATTCTTGTCCTCGTGAATGTATGTGTTGTTTTAAAATGTTACGTAATATGAAAAAGTAGTGCGAATAATGCGGTGAAGAATGAGGTCGCCCGAGAGAAACGCAATCGTGAATGGATGGAGAGATGGTAGGGGGAGGAGGTAAAACCAAAGGAAGAAAGTACATATGAATGTAGGGAGGGATGAAGGGGAGGAGTAGCTGATCTGAAAGAACAAACAGAGAGGCGAGGAGGGAGGGAGTTGTAATGCTACTGTTACTTCTGAGTACTTTACTCCCCTTTTTCTCGTTTCCACCCCCCCCTTTCTCTTACTAGATCACTTGAGTTGTGTGGGTGGTTTATATATATATATAATATATATATATATATATATATATATATATATATATATTATATATATATATAATATATATATATATATATTATATACACACACGCGCGTGCGCGCGCATTGTTACTTACAAATCTTTTTTCTTCTTTATTTTATTTTTTTATTTTGTCTTTTCTTAACATTTTCTACCACTCGCTGCTAAACCAAGAAGTGAGTGAACTTTTAGTGATTGTCCCTAAAAGTTCCCTACGACCTTTTAGGTTCATCCGCACTGAAAACGGATCGTCCGGGACCGACAATATTTATTAATTCTCTCACAAAAGACAGGCCACGTTGTACATTCGACCAACTAACTCCTTGCCATTTTGGCGAGGATCAAATTGTAGCATCATGGTACAATTACATCTTTTCTCCTCTTGGTCAGTGAATGAGAAATACTTCTAGACTGAGGGAGTTTTTTTTTTTTTTTTTTCCAATCAAGAGTGTCACTTGTGAGGTAGCTGGATTTTCCCTACATTAAAACCTGACATTGTGTCTAATTCTGCCTTCGTGGGGAGGCAACTAAATAGGTTTTCAATCTATGAAAATTTAGTAATTTTATGGAATCACTCTCCCGTTGTCAATCGTTTTTTTTTTTTTGTTGTTGTTGTTTTTTTTGTTTTTGTTTTTTTTTTCTAAGGTTAGGTTCAGAAATCGTTTTTAGCAGTGACGTGCAGAGAACTATTTCAGCGCAGGTGCTTAAGTGAAAAAAAAACACGGCAAAAGTACAATAACGGTGAGGCGAGGCACAGGCTTATAATACATTCCTCTGAAAAGGGCACTTTTAAAACTGGAGTAAGAGGGCAGGTGCTCGAAAATCCATAAAACCACAAAAATCCACCCCAGTTCACTTCACATCGTTTTAGTGGAGGTCTGGTTAGTGCTCTCTCTCTCCCTCTCCCTCCCTCTCCGTATTTCCAATCTTCTTTATACTATTTTGTGTAGTAATCAGCCAATACTAATGCCATCACATAGTGTGTGTATGTTTTTAAGTTTTTAGGGCAGGTTATGAAATTATTTTTACAGTTTCGGTTCCCTTGATTTCACGTGGTTGTATTCTTTCTATGTTTTCATCTTATTTCTATTGCAGGCAGCGCACATGTAGTTAAATAAGAGTCTGTAATTTATCTGGGTTGGTTTCCGCATTCGAGGATTTTGCCTTAAGATTTCAGTTGTTTATTATTATTTTATTGCTCACTAGGAGTTCTCACACAGGTTATTATCAGCGATTATTACTTGCTGATAATGACCGGTGATGTTCCCTAGAGTGTGGGTGATAAGTCGCGCTACATTTCCAGTACTCTTCAACTCTATGGATAAGCATTGCAAGTAACTTTGCCTTATCGCAACAGTCGCTTACCATTGATTTCTCGCTGGCAATGACCATTGGTCTTCACTAGAATTTGGGTGGCAAGAACTTTTCCCACGATCTCAGTACTCTTTATACTCATTCAGTAGAGGTTTGGTTAGTGCTTTCTCTCCTCTGTCTTTCCAGCTTCTTTAACCTTCTGTAACTATTTTGTGTAGTATTAGGAAAGACTGATTTTTAGAGGGGGGGTACAATTTTTATGATTTCTTGTCGTTTCAGTTTTATTGGGTTTATATGGTGCCCCTTCCATCCTTTTTTTTACTTCCTTTACATTATTATTATTATTATTATTATTATTATTATTATTATTATTATTATTATTATTATTTACTCACTAGGAGTAGTCACACAGGCTATCATCAAAAATTTCTCTTTGAGAACAACTTGTGATGTTCTCTGGAGTCTGAGTGACAACAAGTCTCCCCAGATTTTAAATACTCTCCACTTGTTTCGATAACCTTTGCAGATGAATTTGCGTTATCGCAACAGCCAATTGATTTCTCGTTGGCGGTGGCCATTGGTCTTCACTGGAAATTAGGTGGCAATAAGCCTCCCTTAAGGTCCCAGTCTGCTTTGTATACGTCCAGCAGAGATCTGGCTAATGCTTTCTCTCCTCAGTCTTTCCATCCTCTTTGACCCTCCTCGGTTATTTGGTGTGGGGGTCAGTTCATGGTGACGCACACAAAAAAATAATTATACAGTTTCAGTTTTCATAATTCCATCTGAGGTTCCTTCGTGTTTTACGTATGTAGCAATTTCTGTATGTTTAGCTTTCGCCTGTAGCTCACGTGTGTTATTTTCTGCATTCAAGGATTTTCCTTAATATTTCAGTCATTTTCATTATTATTATTATTATTGTTGTTGTTATTATTGTTGTTATTATTGTTATTAATATTATTGTTATTATTGTTATTATTTTTATAATTATTATTGTTGTTGTTGTTATTGTTATTATTATTGTTGTTGTTATTATTATTATCATTATCGTTGTTGTTATTGTTATTGTTGTTATTGTTATTGTTGTTATTTATTATTGTTGTTGTTTTTATTGTTATTATTATCGTTGTTATTATTGTTATTAATAGTATTATTGTTATTATTATTGTTATTATTATTCCAACGTAGACAATTGGATTCAGCATTATGTAACCGAAAAAGGATCGATATGCCATAAAATTAAACAAGCAAACGAAACCAGTTCTATGTACTGTTTCTGCAATCACTTGGTTAAGCCAGAACATTTTCCTTACTGATCCATTTCAAAACCTTCTCTACCCACCTCTCTCCACCGCCACCTGTAGATACGCCTTGAACTGATTACACAAGCCTTAATTCAAAAACGGATAATCTTAAATCCACTTAAAAACCAGAGTTGTTGCATTAACTAAAACTGAAATGAATGCCAAGCATGTGACAGATTAACTGGTTGGACCGTTTCATACCAGCCTTCATGTGACAGAACATTCATGGTCAACATGAATTGGAACAAATGAATTGAAGACACTGCTAAGGCTGCTGCAAAGAAGCTGGGCTGCCTCTACTGTGCTAGAAAATTACTAATACCAGAGAGCATCCTACAAGCTACGATTAGCCCATGCATGGAGTATTGTTGCCACATCTTGACTGGTGAACCAATGTTAGGCAGGGTCCAAAAAAGTGTCTCCAATCTATTGAGTCCTGCATCATCAGCTAAGTTCCAACCTCTGTCCCATCGCCACAGTGTTGCATCCCTGGTCTTGTTTTACAAGTACTTCAATGAAATGTGATCTGATGAACTCCTAAAACTTGTGGCCCCTTGACGTACATACTCCTGACTAACCTAATAATCAATATCCTTTACTGTTAAAGTCCCTAAATGCCAGAAAATTTTCTACTCTAATAGTTTTTTTCCCCCTCGGACTGCTAAACTTTGGAAATCCTCCGTTTCCTGTTTTCCTTACTGTACTAACCTGCATAAATTTAAATATAATGTGAACAGACATCTTGTTGCTTAACTCCCCACAGTCCCCTATTAGACAAGATCCCAAATAGTAGCCCCTTACGTTCAAGTAACAATACACCGTGTTTGGATATTTTTTTTAAAGTTTGGAATTGGAAATGCCTGTAAAATAACTTTTAGACTCTCAAGCTTTGGAAAGGCAATCAGTTTATGAGAAGGAAAACTCAGATAAAAACCATTCCTTTCCGATTATCTCGGCACTGTTTCAAATCGTCTTGGATTTCTCCTCATCGTCACAATTGCAGAACAGAAGAGCTTTATAAGGGTTGTGGAATCTTTTCTGCATTATAAAACTTGTATTTGTGCAGGCAATCTTACAGAGGCTGTCCATTGTCTCTCACAATAGAAACAGGCCAGCTATATTTTTACAGTCTGTTCATTAACGCACCCAACTCAATTTGAACCCAACCTTAAATTGTTTAACCTAAATCACTTTCCACCCACATTTCTCTTCTTCTCACAAGAATCCAAAAATTGCTTGCATAGTTTCACCGCTCCTCATCTGAAAAGGAAGAAAAATAATTAACCCAGAAAAAAATGCAAGTAAAATGGTTTCTTTCGATACAAATTTGAAAGCCTCACTTGATATCATTTATCAAGTCAATGACTCAAACTTTTTACTTGTAGTCTTACTTTTTTGCTTCTTATTTTCTTCTAGCTGGGGATGGAGCATCCTTCCAGATACCAGACATTCACCTACACATTCTAACAGAGAAATCTTAAGATTTTAACCGTCCCTTTAAGTGCAATTCTTTGTGTCTTTCTTTCACTTGGTTCACCGGGTATATTTACCTGGTAGTTTTTTAAATTCTTTTTCATGAGTCCGGTTGCTCCTATAATTACTGGAATGGTGGAGATCTTCCTAAGATTCCAGTTTCTTTTTCATATTGTACATAAGACCTTAGTATTTCGTCATCTTTTTCCTCTCAACTCTATTCAATCCAGCATCATTGTGGACACTAACTTCTACTAGGGTTGCTTCTTTCTCCTTCTCCCATATCACTGTCAGATGAAATAGTTTCGTTTTCTGGGTACATAGCTGCAGGAATTGCATTGTCATCATGGATGGTGTATGACTTATTTCCAACTGTTCTTTCTGATAAACATGTTCTCAAGACTTGCTGCAACATTCAACATTTTACGAATGGTCCAGTGGATATATTTAAACACTCCATTGTGTCACATTGTATAGTATTCATCCTCTGCAGAACCTTACGGTTGGATGTCAGATGACTCACAGCCTCTACTTCTGTGTAGCAGAACCTGCACTTGTCATTGCTGAGACCACTCATCTTCGTAACAGTATTGATCATCGTTGCTTGATCTTGGGCAGCCATTATAATCCTTTTCCTTACGATATTTTATTGGTGTATGATGTATGAACTTTTGAACAGAAATTAAGGAAAAATAGTTGGCATATTCTACACAAATACACGTTTTCAAAAATGTTTAAATAAATAGATTGACCATACTGGTAGACAATCCAAAGACTTTCCTTTCCTTGGCCACTATATATTGATGTAAGGGGGCGTGCTACTCTTTTTCCTGGATTTTTGCATTTAGACTGAATCCTCATCTTATAATGCTAAGTTTTTAAAATACTATTATGTATTTCAGAATTGTGTGATCTATTTCCTGGTTTGTTTTTTGTTTTGTTTTTTTTTTTTCGTTTTTTTTTTTTGTTGCAGTTCGTTTAAATCGTTGCTCTAATAGTCTCTGTCAATTTGCTTTATTTTGATACAATCTTGTAATACAGCTTATCATTCCAGTAGCTTCTTTCCAAGAACGACAGGCTTATGGAACTCTTCCTGTTAACTGTTTTCCTCCTACCTATAACCTTGGTCAATAGGCATGTCGTTCTGGTTAGCTTGCGCCTTGTCTCGGCCGTTTAGAAGGGTTGCACAGGGAGAAGTTACTGTCCTCCTCTTTTACTCTGCCTGTTATTCTCAAATGGTAACCCATCTGGTACTGACCATGCTCAATATGGCTTAACTTTGTATGAATTATAACGTTATAAAAGTGGTATTACACCCCACCTCACTCTTTATCTAATTGAGTATTCATAAGAGGGTCCACGTGAAGGTTACCAACATCCTAAATGGGATGAAAGCACTTCATCTCGATCATATTTCCACATGTCGATGATACTCTGTGTTACTATTTTTAGTTCTATCTCTGCTGTTGAAGTCTTGCATGTTAGATATTTAAACGAAGAGAGAAAGAAAGAGAAATAAAAAACATTATGAACTTATAAATTCTTTCCAGCTTTGCTTGAAGTATGAGCCTCGTTCCAAAAGTAAGGCTTCCGATTTTTTTTTTTTTTTTAAATCAAAAGCTAAAACATTGAAGATCTATGAAGTGATATTAAAACGAACGATCTTTAATTTAATTTTCTACATAGTTACCACCATAATCAATGCACTTTTGATGCTTGGCCCATAAAAGTTTGGAGCACGCTTTGTCACTCACATCACTGAATCGACGAACTCATCTCCTAACTGTGCTGACATCAACTGCATCGGCTTCATGAACGTTCAACAGGCGTTGATGAATATTGATCGTTTAATTTTTTCTGCATGGAAGAATTCAATGACACATCTCTACTTCTGACGCACGTCCATGACAGAGGTTGCCTTCTCAGAGTCAACAGGATGTCAAAGGTATGAAACTTTCAGGTCATGAATGCATAAGTTCAGTTATCATAAAGGTGCAATTTGCAATCCTCTCTGATCCATTCGGGTGGAAAAAACTAGGAGGCAATAATTTTGAAATGTCTCTCGTAGTTCTTATACCATTTATAGGGCCAATTATAAAAGTACCCATTTTAAGTTTTAATATAGAGATTTTGACGATTAATGTATTGATCAATTGAAACGACTTCCGGTTTTGAAACTTTTTCGGGGGTAAATGATGTTATTTAATTTGAAGATCCTGCTATATTATGTTTCTTTATGTAATCTAAAAACTCTGCTAATATTTTGAACAGGGTCTTCGAATTAAGTAACACTTCTGTTTACTTCTGAGGACTTGAAAAACCAAAGACTTCAGATCGGAAAATAGGCTCAATTGCCGAGATCTTTTTAGCCAAACCTTTTTTGTTTTTAATGCTACTGCGATGAACACTAAAAAAAAAAATCAATACCTATGATTAAACGGATACAAAATCAATACCAAGGATTATTTTTTATGGATGTTGCTTCACTTGATGTAAGGTGCTAACAATAACGAAAAATCATTAATGTAAAGGTAGATGTTTATTGATCTTAGTTTGGAAAATATTAAAGCTTATAGGCAGGAGAAAAACAGTCCGCAGGAAGAGAGTTCCACAAACTTGCAGTTCTTAGAAATACTGGAATAGGAAGCTGTATTATAACGAGGTATCAAAATGAAGACCACTAAACCAATGTGTAACACGAGCTGCAACAAAGGAAGCAATAAATGAATCAGACAATTTTTGAACAACACGTCTCATTACAGTACTTAAAAAAAGAGACTGAGACTAGAAAAACCACATCTGTGAGATAGAGGGGGTGTAGTGAATAAGGACGGGACCATCCAAATTACCGAATCTTAACGTTGATCCAAATCTAACGGCTCCATCTAAGGTCTGATAGATAATACCCAAACTCATTTTCTCAAAAATCGGTGTTTTTAATCGTGGTCCTATGTGGCTAAAAAGGACTTACATAAAAAGAATTGAGGGATTTAACACCGAAACAAATAAACAAAAAATGTCAAATATATAACACATAAATGTTACCAAAAAAAAGATAAGTTACTCTTCTACTTACCTGAATAAATTTTGTGTGTTTTAACAGAATTTTAAGCACGTATTCAGTTCAAAAAAAAAAAAAAAAAAAAAAAAAAAAAAAAAACAAGCAGTGTCGAGTTGGTAAGTTAAATTGGCAATCATCATGACTAACGAAAACACACGACTTTGGAGCGTCAATAATGGCTCAACAGTCCAAAATTAGGCAGAATGACAATTCATTTATTTTCCAACGAGTCTTAATTTCTTAAATTCTGATCAATAGTCGCTGACATTTGGAACTTATAAAATTGCCAGAAAAGGTGGTATATATATATATATATATATATATATATATATATATATATATATATATATATATATATATTACCATTTTATCTGCTTAGTTACTGAATTGTATCAACGACCCAGTAACTTTATCAAACTTTAACAGATTTCTGTTAAAGTCTGATGAAGTTACTAGATCATTGATACAATTCGGTAACCGAAACATGTGTAACTAAGGAGATAAAGCGGTAATAAAAAATATATATTTGCTCTGCAATAGTATTGAGCAGTTTCTTCAGTTGTTTTACTAATTAACATTTTTGCTAAATATATATATATATATATATATATATATATATATATATATATACTGGTAACCAAATTGAATATTGAAATGCTCATATCTTTGGTTCTATGAGATAAAACTACATGAAAATTTGCATGCTTTTTGAATATTATAATACTATTCTATGGTTAAAATTTTATGACAATTGGTAAAAAGAACCTATATTTTCAAACCAATAAAATATGCCCAAATTTGCCTACATTTGCATATATAGCAACCTGGCTGCCAGCTTCAGTTTTGCTGATTCGGTTGTCTCCCCTGTATCTTTTCCAGGCCACTAATATATATATATACTAGCGGGGGTACCCGGCGTTGCCCGAGTGTTTGTTTCCGGGACGGGGGGGGGGTTAAAAAATGTTATGGTAGGTAAGTAGGAAGGATCAAACCCGGAGTCATGAGTAAAAGTAGGAAAATAAAGTGTGAAAAAAAAAAAAAAAAAAAAAAAACATCTGCAACGTTAACAGTTCGGCCACCAAGAAAAGTCCATTCCAGTTGTTTAGGAAAAAAAAAAAAAAAAACGACTACGGTAGGTCGGCGCGAACGTGAAAATATAATGTGAATTGTCCAGTACGCTAACCACTACGCCACAGAGCACTGCAGCTTAGTTTAGTGATTTTAAATAACTTCACATGAAAGAACTACGAAGCCAAACCGGTGTTCTCTTCTCAACTGTTCCTTGTGAACGATCCCCAAACGGTGTTAAGTGGTGGCAGGGGGAGGAGGAATTTATTAGAGAGAAAATATTTTACCACTTCCATTGATCTAAACCGATTTTGGCCGTGACTTCTCAGCAGAAAAAGTATAGAAATTTAAGATTATCGAGGAATTTGAGAAATAATAAGCCTATAACACACCTCAGATATTGTTCTGCCGTTTGTGCATATTATATTTGCATGAAATATCTTGATTTTTAATCCTATTAAGGTCAAAATCCCACGGGAAAAAATGAGTTCATTTTATTTATATATATATATATATATATATATATATATATATATATATATATATATATATATATATAATCAAGCAAAACCATCTGATCTATAAAATATTCTGTTTGTTTAGTCCGTATGATATGCTTTGCAAAAGGCCAAATACAGTTTTTGAAGATCAACCTGCTTCAAAAGGGGCCAGTTTGCAAAATTTGGCCTTAAAAAGACCCATTTGGAAACCCTGAACAAAAATAGGAGAGTAAACTACCGCCCTTTGGCGTAACCTCGTTTTCGAATATCATTATAATAATATATGATCATTGTTGTAATATGAGCCAGGAACTCGTAATTTTGACATACAGCGGTTCTTCATCGAAGAAAGAAGTCAGCAAAATGTTATGTAAAAAAGGGAACATTCAAAAGAAACAGGGGCAAAAGAACAACATTGTCTGCCAAAAGATATTGATCTGAAGGAGTAAATTAATGATTTTCTCTTACAATGTGAATTTATTATTTGTATTGAACTAGGTAGCACAATATTACTTTCTGAGTATTTATTATTAATCTCATCTCATTTGGGTCAGTTCTATATTTTAAATACAACGGCAATTATTTTCGTAGAAATGTTAATAAGTTCATATTTGCTGTGTGTTATTGTCTTTTTATCCTTTTTTTTTCTTCAAAAAACTAATTATTTGCGCTATTCAGAAAAAAAAATCAGCTTTATGAAAACATGTTTGTTGATTGAATATATTTCTCATTCTGTGGAATTTCCACGGGTCGTGCTAGTAAAAGAAAGTAATTTACTAAAGTAAACAGAAACTAAAATAAAACATGAATTTATTGCTTAGTTAGTTTAAGTAACATACCTACTAGAGTTTCAACTTGAAATCGCAGTAATGCTTTCAATGGTTTTATTTTACTTTCATTCAGATCTGTGGGTTTTGCACTGAGCAGTTCTTATTATCATATGACCTCGTTATCGTATGACCTACGATTTAGTTAACATTTTATGTTTACGGCCCTTATTTTCGTTATATAAATAAACTAGAAGTATACTCGTCCTAGGACGAGTACAAAGCAATTTGTGTAATATGAGTTTTTTTTTTTTGTTTTGTTTTTTTTTTTAAGATAAACATAAATAGTTTACAAAAAACAATGTGCTCACCTTAAGTCTGAGTTGGAACAAGAAAAAAAAATAGCGGCTTCATGTCAAGCCCTGATAATCATTAAAAATCGAAAATTAAACAAAATACTGGTAGAACATTACATTTTCACATGTTTGGTGACATTTACTTGATGTGTTTCTATCAGTATTTTGTTTAATTTTCGATTTCTAAACAATTATCGAGATTAAACATGGCTGTAATAAAAACGACATTCTTTTCGGTGTAACTCAACACACTTGATATTACTTTCGTTATTAAATTGAAAAAAAAACGCTTTAAAATAAGTTAAAATACAACACCTTATCCATGTAGATAGAAGAGCAACTTCTGTTGTTTTTGGTAACATTTATTTCTTGTACATTTATTTATTTTTACACTTTTATTTTTTTTTTTTTTTTTTGCTATTGTTAAACATGGTTTTAATTAGATTTTAAAAAAAAAAGTTATTTTGGTACTTTACTATATTGCATTTTAAATAATGTGTTAGTCGCAAAGAAGCAGTAAACGCACATATCTACGAGAAATTGTAACGCAATTTTCTTAAGTGTGTGGATTAGTATATTTGGCCCTTCGATATTCGAAAGTAAATTAAACTGCTGAATAGGAATTAATTTCTGTCTTGAATTATAGTTTATTTGGTAAATTTTGTAGTTTTCACCTAAAACAGAGGACGACTGTGGCGTCAGTTTTTGCTATATTTCGGATCCATTTATAAAAAGAGATTTAGTATTATCAAATATTTCTTTTTCAATTTTATAGGGCCGAAACATAGTGAAATATAACGATTTAAAAATAGCAGACGATTAATTGAGGTCATCTTCATCCGCCATTTTAGATGAAAATCTACAGATTTACTGTTTATTTTATATTCCTAAACCAACGAATTCATGATTTTTCACACGCGACCCTGTCGTATTAAAGAACCAAAATAATCTTGTCTGTATTTATTATTGTACGTATACAGTAATGTTATTCTATTTCTTTCTTTTTTTATGAACACAGGGTTGACAATAAAGAGTCAACTCGGAACGAACAAATTTTGTAAATTAGAGTTATCTTCTCTTGGTTTTATTTTTATTCGTTTATTGGGAAATTCCGTCGTATTTGGTTTTAAGGGGATTTCCTTGAAACGTGGTTGTCTAAAGAAATCAAGCAATGTGAAATCTTTAAGTTAACAATTTTGGCATATTTCATAATTGTCATTAATATAGTTGGTCTTAACATTTTTATTTTTTATTTCAGGTAAAAAAATATTTTCAAAAATAATTTAAGTGAAAAGGTAATGATTACTATTATCGACATAAATTATTTTAAAGGAAATTAGGCAAACAAAATTTATTTTGTATTACCTACGATTTGTGACCTCTTGATGTTACAAATAAATTTAACCCAAGTTATAAGCCTTTGAAGTTAACATAAATATCGATTATGAGCAAAGTAACCATCTTTAGTTGAAAGAAGTAAGGTCCATAACATAAATAGTTTAGTTTTTGAGATCTATTCTTTACAGATCAAAAATAAATATTTAAAACAATGACATACAATTCTGTCAAGTAGTTTTGGAGCCTAATCAATCATTGGGAAATTTAATTCTTAATTCAAAAACCAAAAATCTAAGAAAAAAAAATGACGCATTGGTGCATCTGTAGAGCCCTATCTTCGATGAGAAGTTCAATGAACGCAAGCACTACATTCTGTGATCAGTTCGCCTGCTGCAGGTCTCACATGCCCACATGCTGTGTCGCAAATGCTCCGTACTTTTGCAAATCAATAATCCTTGTCTGCGTTTCTATTCATATCTTCAATCACATTATCCATAAAACTAAAAACTAAAAAAAGGTATGCAAGAAAACAAGCCATAGCATTGTTAATGTTGATTCCTTTTGCGACACAATGAGTGCATTGCCATAAAACAACACTCAGATAACTAACCTGACCGTATCTACATTTGGGGGCGTCTTTGCAAATAATAGTTTTATTTATTTTGTTTTTAATTAGATTGGTCGAATTCTATCTTAACAATTTCTGTTGCTGTATTCAGTCTTACCTGATAACTTATATATATATATATATATATATATATATATATATATATATATATATATATATATATATATATATATATACTAGCAGGGGTGCCCGGCGTTGCTCGGGTGTTTGGAGGTGTATGCTGTGCAAAAAAACAAAAAAACAAAAAAATGGTTAATTTTTTAAAACTTTGACCCCTTAAAATTTATAGTTTCGGGCTCAAATCACTTTATTAAGTTAGATCCAGGTTCAAGGAACCTATATCTAAAATTTCAAGTGTCTAGACCCAAAATTGTCGGAGGAGTTTGGTAGAGGTCTTAAAGGTCAAATCGTTGAAATTTGACCCCTTAACAGCCAAATTTCTGGCTGACACCCGTCACATCGATTTTCCCAAATCTCAGTACCCGGCATTTTAAATTTCGAGTCTATAGACTAAAAATTGACAGTTATTGCGTAGGGAAATGTACACAGACAGACAGACAGAAAGACAGACATGTACGTGAATTGAGAACATCAATCAATCAATTAATGAGGTTGTAGTCTGTAAGATCCAAAGTTTAGCTCAAAAGAAACTTTCCTCTCCCCAATTGACCATTTACTTGTGTTATATTATATCTTTCTTGTTGTCTCTTGGTCTTACTGGATTCCAGGACAAGAATTCATCTAGTCTGGTGGAGTATCCAGTTTTGTGTTGTTACTTGAGATAACATCATTTGAAGATGGTGCACTATTCGTAAAAGCCAGTGTAGGTTGGCCATAGTGAGTAGATGTTATTTGTGCTGCAAATACTATGTGATTTTGAATATTTAGTCAGGGTTTACTTTCAAGGAAAGTATTCTCATGCCAGGTTGTTCTGACAAAGCCCTGTACAGAGAGAGAGAGAGACCTTTCATTTAAAAATTCAAATATTTCAGGTTTGTATTCAATTTGATGCATAGTCATTAGATGCCAGTTTAGCAAGATTCACTGAATTTTAATTCTTAAGTTCCCTTAAGTTTAAGCCTGGAATTTTAGGCATTTTCTTTGATCAAAATTGTACTAAATATTCTGAACATAAAGTTTTGTAGCATTATACCTTTGTATGCATGCATAAAGTGGTACAAACTCGTCTATTCAGAGAATTAATTTTACCCGTCCTGCAACAGGTATTCTTCTTTATATATATATATATATATATATATATATATATATATATATATATATATATATATATATATATAGAGAGAGAGAGAGAGAGAGAGAGAGAGAGAGAGAGAGAGAGAGAGAGAGAGAGAATGAACGTCTTTCAGGGAATACTTCTCATAGCAATTACACCACCTATAAAATGAGGCGAAAAAATCTATGATCATCCATTCCCAAAGGATCATTACTTATGACCAAAAATGCTATATCATAAAGAATTGGAATTTACCCTCGATCTGGATTTTTCAACTAACTCTGAATCTAACAACATCATCCCATTCTATTCAAGGATTAACACTACACTCCTTTATTTTCTTTATCTATATCCCTTAAAAAGATTTTATCTTTAATATATTTTCTATGTATGTGCTGAAAATAGCAAAATTATTTCAAACCAGATTTAATATTTTGCTAATGACTCTTGCTCTGAGGAGATGAGCCTACATTGAAAATCCATTTAAATATTGTATTCTTTGTTCAAATAATAAATTTTTGCTTTGAAAAATTACATTTTTCTGAATGAAATTTAAATATTAAAAAAAAATTATATTTCATTTGCTCTATCAAATATATTGAGCTATTCCCTTTTTTGGCTGGGATTGTCGTATATAAAAAAAAAATACTTCCCCAAAATATTTTGTAATTAAGGATTAATTAATCTGTGTTCGTATTCACCTAAGGATTCTGATATATATATATACACACGCACACACATACACAAACACACGTACACATTCATGTTGAACACCGGTTCTCATTAGACCACCGAAGTTAAGCAATGTTGAACCTGATCAATATCAGATGGATGACCATTTGGGAATACCAGGACTTGTATCTAAGAAGATATTGATACCTTCGTAATCAAAAATCTCTTCTAAATCATTGGTTATAACCATCCTTTGGCATATCAACTACCATCACTATTATGACGACTGGACGTACCTTTATTTACCATTTATTTTTCTTATTTTATCATCTCATGATGGAACTGTTCTTGAATTCCTGATCAGAAGATTTCTTTACATGAGATTTATTGAACTTTTCATCAATTGATATAATGTTGCATCTTTTTTTTTTTTTTTTTTTTTCGAATTTATTTTATTTATTTATTTTTATTTTTTTAAATTAAAATGGCTGACAAACGCTGTTTGGTTCTTTTTTAATATTGTGAAGACATTTTTTAGTGTAATTTGTACAGAATAATTAATATAAAACCAAGTTTTACAGTGGAAATTTTTGTGTACAAAATAAACGACATCCCAAATCTTCTGTTTCAGAATTTTTTAAATGAGGATTTATAATTTAGTTGGATTATTCGGACTACAATGATCATCTTGAATATTATTCTCGCAATATTCCGGCGGATGTAACCTCTGATCTTCTTCAGGTGTATTTTGTCAAACTCTTGGAATCTTTGTCGATCTCTGGAATTTGTATGGAATTTCAAGCACAAGGAACCATGCCATAACGATTATCATACTAAAGTAATAATCAGTTCTAAGTGACAGTCTTCTGAAGGTGTAAGGTTCAATCTTTAGTGTAAGCGATACTAAGAATACACTTATGAGTTAAGATTTCTACCTGGTCATGGATGACAGAACCAGAACAAGTTAACCCCGAATATCTTTTTCTTTTGTTTTTATTTTTTAATGCAAAACAAGGCATATTGCCACATGGACTGTAAGAGGCTACTATTTGGGGTCATGTCTAACAGGGGATGGTGGGGAATTGAGCAGCAAGATGTCTGTTCATTCAGGGAGATATCCGTTTCTGTCTGTCTATTAAAAAAAAAGATTCCCAGATTCGACAAGATACACCTGAAGATGATCAGCAGTTCATTCATTTAAGTGGTGTCCTGCCTGGTACAGGTATTGATGGCTACAGTCCTCTATCCATCTCTCTCCCTCGAGGCATTCATGAATTCATTGTTGCTCATCCCTACCAAGCGAGGTGTTCTGATTGAGAACCCTATTCATGCTATTTCTTCAAATAAAGAGTCTGGTGCATTGCTATAGATTTCTTTGCAGTTGTACAGCCAATAGGTTTCAGTTTCTTTCTGTCCGAGCAATGCCTATACTGGGCGATTGTCCTGACCATTGTATCCAAAGGTATCTTCTGCTCTGTACAACAAAATCTGAAACAATGAACAGAATTATTTCTGTTTGCTTCCATATTACACCAGTCACCTGTTTTCCATAACCTCACATTATCCTGATCAGAGGGTGAAATGGATTCTCAACCATGCCCAAGGGTTTCCCACAGACTAACAAAGGGAAGGAGGTGCCTTACTATCGGAGGTTACATCGACCAAAACGTTGCGAGAATAGCAACCAAGATGAGAAGTGCAGATAATCCAAATAATCCAGTCTTTTAATTTGATATTTTTAGATAGTCTTGTCATTTGTTTATCTGGATTTAGAAATATATTTCTATATTTACAAACTTTTATTTACTATATTAAAGCATGCTTATTTATAAAACCAGAACCGTGTGATAATCCTCTTATACTTTTACGGCCATTGCTAATTTTAGAGTTACTGTTTCTAAAAACAGGTATGAAGGAATCCTATCTTGGACTTAAAAATAGAAAATGAGAATATGTTATTGTCTCAGCAGAAACCTTGAAATGCTGGCATGAATGGAAATACTTTCCGTATTCAGTATATTGTGGGAGAATTCAAAATGTCCACCAATAGTTTTCTATCCTGCTGGTGTGAGAAGAAATGGCGCTAGTTTTCTTCGTCATGCCTTAATTTGGAATGGCACGGCTAAAAATAGCTGCCAACTTTCACAATCCATGCTTTTATTTATTTTTATTTCAAAGTTGTTGGCGTAATGTTGTTTTTTAATTTTGCGTCAATAAATAAAAATACCTTAAGAAATTGTTCACACGGTTGGACAGAATGGATATAAGTCCTGGCTGTGTTTGTGATAAGTTTCATTCTTACTGCAGTTAGCGAAGGGAAAAGTACTGCAATGGTAAGTAGAAATCGTTCTTGTTAAGACAATCTTCAAGATATTTTTTTCCTATGGGGAGTAAAAGGTTTAGACTGGACAATTATAAAGATATCTTTAAAATGGTTGGAATTTCAAATATAAGCAGAGTCAATAATTAGCCATTTTTGAAGAAATTTTGAGTTAGTTGTTTAATTGATCGCAAAGTTTTGCGTCATATATTTTTTTTATCCGGCTCATGGGAAAGCCGTATACAAATTCACTGACTGTAGAATCAAAAGTTGAACTTTTTTAAGCCAACTCTCCATTCTTGATGAGGGGTGATTTGATTTTAACAATTAAAAATGAATGAATGATTATATGGAAAGTTCGACAAATATTTGTCAGAAACTCAAAAAGTTAGAATCAGAGGTTTAAAGTCTGTATCAATTTTTGCAGGACTCAGTCGCTTTTTTTAAATAGCTCTGAAGTTGTGAGTCAGTTTTTTGTGTGACTTATCATCTCTGGAAGGATCAAGAGTTAGATTTTAAGCTCCTCAACCTTGCTTTAATTTTAATTCTAAAAATAAATTAATCGTTTTTATTTTATAACATATTAAACAAATCTCCTTTTTCCTACTGATAACTAATCAGTTACCAAGGCCAAAAACTATTCAAGGATAATGAGATTGTCAGTGGATGATGAACAATGCTATTAGAAACGATGAGTGGAATATACAATATTTGATTACTTAAGAAGGACAGTATTTGTTGCCATTTAACGTGAAAACGACCATATTATAGTTTGCCGGAAAGCAGCTGTGTGGTGTTGTGTTCCACATATTGGAATTTGGGGGGAAGAAACTCTGTTCATGGAAGTTCCGTTTGTCTTTAGATGCAGAAAGGAAGGATGGAAAGTACCTTGAAGTGGTTGCAGCGAGATGAGTTCTAGCTCTGAACGTTTTACAGGAAGAAGTCAAAGATCGGAGCTCAGTCGAGCACCTACCATGACAGTAATAATGGAATAGAGAGACGAACAATGTCTCCTCTGTGAAAAAGGGGTTGTAAGAAAAAGAATAGATCATTCCCCACCAGATGTTGCTCTTTTCACTTTTAATTCATCTGTCGGTTACTGTATAGCAAGGGTCGGCAACCTATAGCTCTTAAAACAAAGATGTCATATTCCAAAAGTCAGGCAAAGTGATTTTGATGTTTATTTAGAATTATATTTATTTAAAATATGTATGTACTCAACACGGAACAAACACGTCATATTCCAAAAATCATATAAATTGATCAATTAATTTTTCGAGCTTAATTGAGGCATTTTGAATTGCCGATCCCTGCTCTTTAGCAAGGATGATGTCAGAGTAGTTGTTATAATTATTGTATGACAGGAGAAAGTCGGCATAAATATGAACAGTTTAGTTGGACTTTTATGATTTCTTTGTCACTCAAATAGAACTGAGTAACTAAATAGGCTCATAAGGAATAGATGTACCAGGAGAAATGAACATGTTTAACGAAGGACAAAGTACACGAATGTTAGTAGGATGAATATATTTTGTATTAATGTTATAAACTTTATCGCATTTTTTTTCATAACATTTGTTATTCTTCTACAACTATCGTCATATTTTCAACATTTTAATTATAATAAAAGAGTACAATTCCTCTAATTTGTGTTCATTTTAGTGTCCCAAATTCTCTTCTGAAAAAAAGAAAAAAAGTAATCTCTTAATCGACAAGAGTTATTTCCCTTGTCGTAATGCCTTATATTACATGAGGGTTCGCTAGGTGTTCCAAGAGAAATGAACATGTTTAACAGAGGAGTGAGGTACATGAACGGTAGTGGGAAGCAAATTGGATGTGGCAAAGATGGAGTATTTAATGGACATAACGAGGAGTTATGTGAAAGTTCTAAAGAGAAACTCCCGAAAGGATACTTACATATACATTTTTGTTTATTTTTATTCAAACCAAACTATGCATATTGCCACTAAGATATAAGAGGATACTCTGATTAAGGATCAGATGTATAGGGACCATCCACAACAACACATATATGCTCTCTGTGGATCATTTAAACAGACAGGTGAGATTTATATTAAAGATTGAATATTGACCCAATCTTTAATATAAATCTCACCTGTCTGTTTAAATGTATGTATACATTTCTGACTAAAACTTTCGACAGAGGCAATGGATTTTCAGGAGATTGGTATCGTTTTGAAGCTCGACCTTTCGGACAACAAATAGTGAAAAATTGGTTAAAAACATTAATTCCTTCACCCTTAACGGGGCACTTTTCTACAGAGAGGGGTCGCTTTTTTCGTCGATATTTTTGAAAGTCATACCCTCTTTTCGATTAACTATCCTTAATTTAAACATTCGTCACTTCCGGTTTGGCGATGGGTGCAACAACAAAGACGTCACCTTTTATTTATTTTTTTTTTTTCATAGCTTTTTGCCCCTTCGCAGTAATGGTTCGAGCCTGCCTGCCTTTTTTTGCTCAACACACACCTCCAAACACCCAGGCAACGCCGGGCACCCAGGCTAGTCTTAAATAAAATTATTAAAAAACAAAGTAATTTGTTCAAAACGACTATGTTAGAAAGCATAGATATATATAGTGTGTCCCAATAAAATGTATACACTCTTTAAATGATCATAAAACCAACATTTATTATAAGAAAGAAAAGTTTCATACATCAAAATACTGTGAACAAATATAGAAACCAGCTAATTATTGAAAGTTTTCAAATTATTGGCCATTGTGGTCCATGAACAACTGACAGTGTGGCAAATTATGACTGCGGATTATGACTTGCATCTGGCAAATTATGACTGTGAATTATGACTTGTGTCTGGCAAATTATGACTGTGAATTATGACTTGTGTTTGGCAAATTATGTAAATGTGAGAATAGTTTTCTTCTTTTTTTTCTTTTTTTTTTTTAAGATTCTGTGTTTACTGTAATCTTCAAACCACGTTTGATTGTATAGTCTCTAATGATGAAACGGCTGTTGAAAAAATTAAACAGTTTTAGTTGACACAGTTGTTTAACCTTGTCAGAATCAAGATCAATTTATCATTGCTCTAAACTCGCATAGCAGAAATTTTGGATTTGAAAAGTGATATATCCGTTGAACTTAAAGCATGGGAATTTAACTACACAATCTCTCTCTCTCTCTCTCTCTCTCTCTCTCTCTCTCTCTCTCTCTCATATATATATATACATATATATATATATATATATATACATATATATATATATAATATATATATATATATATATTATATATATACATATATATATTATATGTATATATATATACATATATATATGCATATATATATATACATACATATATATATATACATATATATATATACATATATATATACATATATATATACATATATATATATACATACATATATATACATATATACATATACATATATATATACATATATATATATGCATATATATATATATATACATATATATATATACATATATATATACATATACATATATATATACATATATATATATACATATATATATACATATATATATACATATATATATATACACATATATATACATACATATATATATACATATATATAAATACATATATATATATACATATATATAAAATGCCGTACGTGTTGGGTTTCTTTGATATTCCTTGTCTAAAAACACTGCAATAACTGTTTTGTTATGTTTCTACAAACTTAA
Source organism: Euprymna scolopes (assembly GCF_053919585.1). Classification (NCBI taxonomy): domain Eukaryota; kingdom Metazoa; phylum Mollusca; class Cephalopoda; order Sepiida; family Sepiolidae; genus Euprymna; species Euprymna scolopes. The sequence continues at coordinate 136,071,237 of NC_136491.1, read as the reverse complement.
AATATCTCTATTTCTTTTTATGAACATTTTTTTTATTACCAAATTCTTTTCCGTTTCAAGAGGCAAAACAAAAGCTTTCTAACTATTTTCTGAGGAATATACTTTTGTCTCTGATGAGTCATTTAGTGGGCTTCAGATATTCAACGAAACGCGTGTAAGATGTATTTCATAAACATTAAATATGAATAAAATATTATGAGTGAGATGAAATTCATCTTCTGGTTTTTGAATGTTGGCTAATTCTATTATATATATATATATGGCATAATCACATTTGACAGATCACCAAAGATGAGCAACGATGGGCCAAGGTAGTACCAGATGGGTGACCGTTTGGGACTTCCAGGTACTGTATGTGGTTTCTGCTTATCTCGGCATTGTTTCCAGTCATCTTGAATTTCTCCTTGCCACTGGATTCAAGCGGTGCTGATTCAGGAGAGGTGTGGTTGGGAACTGTGTAACCCTTGTCACACAATTACATGGAGGCATTGATAAAACATTTACCTAAATGCTAGTTAGGAATAATTTTCTCTTCACAAATGTGATGCCCCCCCCCCCGATGAAGAATGCTGTTTTTTAAGCATTAATTATTACTAGACACATGTTTCATCATTTTATTGCTCCTAAGAATAACTGAACATAGTAAGATTTGAAACCGATACTCTCAATGTCTGAAGCCCAAAGCTTTACCAAAACAGTATAGGAGAGATAAGCAGTGCTCAATTATTTGTGCAAGCGCATATATTTTTTTTTTAATTTCTGTTGATGCTATACATTACTGTGACCTACCATTGATACCTTTGGTTTCACAGAAACACTGGAAACTCATCTTGCAAGGCTAAAGAAATCGAATGTAATTGATTTTTACGTTGATGGTTTGGTCAAAACGTCAACTGAAGAATTGGTTACATTCGGTATCCTTAGCCCTGCGGGCTGAGTTTCCGGTTTTTCTGTGAAACTAAAGGTACCAATGGAAGATTAGAAAGTGAAACTAATGAAACAAATATAGGTTTCATTTCTTTCAAACTGAACGAAACTTATCTCCTTTTCACGAGGTGAAAGCAATCTACAGCAGAGGTCTCCAAAGTTTTTGAACTGACTTTTAGAACTAGGTAAGCGCCAAAATAATAATAAAAAAAAAATGACCTAGACACGTTTCATACTGTTTTTCTCATTAGCTATGCTTTTTACTGAAACTGGTCCCCCAAAACTTCCTTTTTCTGAACAAATGGGTTGATGTAGGTATTGTAACGATATAAACATCTATCACAGACAGCTTTCTATAAAGAAAGTACACCCGACCTTGGTGCCCGGCACAGGGAGAGAAGGTTGTGCACTGTATCTTAGATTAGAATTTATCCTGAATATTTTTTTACATTTCCAATAAAAGCTCTGCAGACCAGATTATAGACTTTGGCGGATCGAATCTGGCTCACGGAATGTAGTTAGGAGACCCCTGCCTTAGAAAAAGAGCCCCATAAACATCTCTTAGCATGTCTCAGCATAAACTAACTTCTTCTTACAAAGTTTGGTATTTGGCAGGCGTAAATCGATTTCTATACTCTACACATGCACAAATATACATTTATACGTTAAACTCAGTTAGCTTTTAAAGTTTTGTTGTCTATCTGTCGTTAGCTCAAATCATAACGAATAACGCTGAAGCCTTAAATGTTTTGGTTTCTATTCTAGCTGATAACACTCAAATCACACACACACACACACACACACACACACACACACACACACACACACACACACATAACTTTAGAATCACTACTATATATTGGGCACAATATAATAATCAATAGAGAATTGAATATATAATAATAAATACGAAATTTGCATAAATTAAAATATATTTAAGCGTATTTTATGACCGGGCAAGTATATATGAGAAGGAAGCCTTGAGCACTTTTGGGGGGTAATTACTGCTGCATCCCTTATGCTGGCAATTAGATTAATTGACGTTCTTCTTGTGATTTTTATAAATGTTGAGCTAGTTTATTTTGTAAACTGTTCTCACTAGCCTGATAAAATGGCGGACATGGAGTTCAGAGTGAGTAAGATCGCTTCAATGGTTAACCTCTATTTATTTGTTTTTTGAAGGAAATGAATGAACGGTTTTAGTGTGTCACATTGCAATAATCACATATCCGCGGTTGTGGGGTCAGGTGTACTTAAAATGTTTTAGCATGTAATGTGAGACCCGGATGATTGTAGAGGCGCTGTATAATGCCGAAGGGCCGGCGGGGGGGGGGGTATCGGAAGGAGCCTGGGTTATTTTTATTTTGTTTCCCTCGGAATGTCTCTATTTACTTGCTTCCCCATGAGGACAGTTTGACACAAGGCTAGCTTAAGTGTGTATGTGCGCACGCGCGTGCACGCGCGTGTATATGTGTGTAGGGAGAAGAGTTCCCCAAAATAGCACTCTGGATTCTTAAAATAAATATAAAAATTAACTTTTCTTTCTCTTCATTAACCGAGGACTAAAAAGATGAAGCGTTGCATCAGAACGGATACTGGGTGTCATGTGCCTGGTTTTGACACTTAAACTCGGCTTTGCATTGCACCATACCTGTTGTGTATGTCGGGGAGGAGGGGTTATTTAGTTCGCTCCCACTGCAAAAACAGTGACACCAGTGTCGGAAAGTATGATTGGGAAGTCAGCATCCCCAAGGAGAGCCACTCTAATCTGACAAAAAGTGTGTGGGCAGTCCCCGGTAAGGGCGCCTCAGGCGATTAGCAATAAACTAATCCCTTCTTAAAGAAAGACGGCAAAGCCTGAGAGAGTGGACCTCCTAGAACTGCATAGAACCAGCATTACACCGCAATCAAGAGGGACCAGATCATTACAGGAATGGTATAATATCTGTTGGTTTTAGGGGCTGAGATTGACCGAAATATACTTACCTACAACGATATCATAAAATCTATTGTATATACAAAAATGTTCAATGTTTTTTTCTAAAATTAAATAACTCTAATCGCAGCTAATGTTAACATTTGACGATTAATCAAGTGTCGGTTTGGCATGACGCAATTGTTTCATTTTAGTTATTTGCTTGTATGCTTTATAGCAAAAGGGGGTCACGTGCTATATGGGTTCTTATTTACTTGCCTCCCCACGAGGACAGAGTTTGACACGGGGACAAAAGTTTGACACGAAGTCGGATTTTCATGTGAGGAAAATCTCCAAAAAGTGCCCTAAAATAAAACTTGCCTTTATCTAGAAAGATTTTACCTTTACTAACAGAATAGAACAGTTACTACACTTTGATCTCGGTGAGGGAGGCGTAACGACGGCTAAGTGATTAAAGAAAGACACGGACTGAAAACTTGTGTGCCATGTTCGAATCCAGTTCTAAAAAAAAAAAAAAAAAAAAAAACAATTTTTTTTAATCGTTTAAAGATATCGGATATTACGGGAGAGACCGCATGGAGTTTTTCCAACATCTTTAGGGAAAGTGATTTTCGTGGAATGTAATGGATTCGAACTTGGAACACCCAGATCGTCAGGCTGTGTCGTTAACGATTTGAGCACCGTCACCTCCAAAATTAAAAATAACTCTAATCGCAACTAATATGTTAACATTTGATGATTAATCAGGTGTCGGCTGTTGGACATGACGTAATTGTCTCATTTTAGTTGTTTGCGTTGTATGCATTATAACAAAAGGGGGTCAAGTGCAATATGGGTTCTTATTTATTTGCCTCTCCACGAGGACAGTTTGACACAATGTCTGTTTTCAAATGAGGAAAATCTCCAAAAGGTGCCCCCCTAAAACAAAAATAAAACTTGCCTTAATCTAGAAAGATTTCACTAACAGAAAATAGAACAGCTACTACATTTTGATTTCGGTGAGAGAGGCGTAACAGTGGCTAAGTGGTTAACGACACGGACTGAAAACCTGTGTGCCATGTTCGAATCTAGTTCGATCCACAGAAACACTTTCATCAAACCTGCATCGCATCTGACCTTGTGTCTCACCTTCTAGGGAGGATGTAAATAAATATTATATTTTAATCCGAGCCCAACGATTAAGGTTATTTAAAAATTGAAAAAAAAATGTTTCTTTTGTATTTCCCCACCCCCTTCTTCCCGAGTGGGAGCAGAAGTAACGACATAATTGATATCAAAAAAGAATAAATAGGTGATGAAAGTGCATTTCAGGTGCGTAAATTATTAGACTTGCATAAAACAATAAAAAGCTATTTATAAGAGATTGCCGGAAACTGCATAATTGTTTCGTTTTAGCTATTTGCGTTGTATGCATTGTAACGGGGGGGGGGGTCGTAAAAACAATATGGTCCTTATTTATTTGTTTCCTCACGAGGGCAGAATTGAACTGTTTTTACAAAAAGGGACACTATGGATCTCTCGTACGGCCTACTAACAGCTTCCTCAAATAGTGAGCTCAAACCACTCCTCGATTTTTCTTTTTGTCCCTGGCATTCCCCAAATTGCATTCATCTTGGAAGAACATCTCTTGTTCCTCAACTTCCCCACCCGTTCTTTTTTTTTTTTTTTTTTTTTTTTCCCCATCTAGATTTTACCCTCAATTAGAGATTGGCCTGCTTGTTTTCGGCTGCAAAAAAGCCGGAAAACAGTGGGCGATCTATCATTTAGAAAGGGTGTTGCTAACACCTGCTTTTTTACTCCCCCCCCCTTACGCCACACTGAAATGAAATTATTATTTTTTAATAATAAACTGTTTATTTATGTACATAAAAATCGATCTGGAAATCTTAAACAGGATGACCCACTGGCGTAAATGTGGTAATCTGGTGATTAAGGAAATCTAGGAAAACAATAAACAAATCTGAGGTAAAATGAGAAAGCTGGCCATAGACTGGCTCCCCCTGCACACTTTTGATGGCCTTGTGCCTAATTTATTTTTCGGTCGTTGTAAATTTTCTGATATAAATAAACTTTTTTAAAGTGTAGTATCTGTTCTGATACTACACTTCGTCCTTTTTGTTCTCTGTCAGTGAATGAGAAATCCTTCTAGATCGAGACAATTAACAAAAAATAGTAATCATACACCAAGGATGGTTTATAACGAGTAAACTCTTTGTTTGGATGGATGAATAACGCGTATCGACATATATCGGCAAGTTAAAATGTAAAATGTTCATTTCAACTTGCCGACATATTTCTGTTACTTTTGCGTATGCGCAAATTCATTCATAGCTTGAAGTGGTTGAATTTTAAATTTATCTATCTGTCGATAGTTCAAACGGTAGGACGCGGCTGGAGTTCTAAATGTTTTGGTTTCGATTCTAACTGATTGTACCTAAGTCATTTTTTATTATTATTGTTTTAACGTTTGGAATTGGTATTATATATTAGGTACAATATAATGTTCAATAGAGAATCGGCTCTGTAATAATAAATACTGCATGTATTAAAATATATTCAAGCGTATTTTACGACCAGGCGCCTCCACCTGCAACTGTATTTAATAAGTGCTTACATTTCCATTAAAATTTAATAATTGGCTGTTCTTATATATATATATATATATATATATATATATATATATATATAGTAAAAAAAAAATCGACTCAAGGTGAGGAGGAGAGTAATGATCCCTAACGCCATCATCACTGACTGGCCTGTTTATCTCGTTTTTTTATGTCCTCAATAAGTAAAGAAAAAATCCTTCTAGACTGAAGTAATTTTTATTTTGGTTTCATCAATACAGTGCCCCTTTTGAGGGAGCTATATTTAAAATAAAATTTTAAAAAAAAAACGACTTTGTGTCTGTCTCTCCTCTCGTGGGGAGACGAGTAAATATTGGGACTTCAAAGTTCGTGGCGGTAGAAAGATGTGTGATAAGCTGCAACGTCTTTCTAATTCGAATTTGCGTTGCATTTTTTCGTTGAAGGGAAAGAGACGGAGAAGGGGAGGAGAGAGAAAGGCAAGCGACAGAGATAGATAATGGTAGAAGACAGAAATACAGAGAGGAGAAAGATAAAGAAATAGAGTTAGGTCAAAAGAGAAAGAAAGAAAACAATAACTGATATTCGCAAGTTGCGTCCATGTGAACCGCGCGCTTATCGATAAAAATGCTATTTCGGGCTTTAAGCGTGACAAACCTCCAAAAAGAAAAATAAGCGGTTAAACCAAATGAGTCCTTTCTTTCTTTTAACTCGGATGTTGCATAGTGCTCTTCCCTCTCTTCTTCTCCTTCCCCTCCTCCTCCTCTTCAGTTGCTACTTTCCATTCAGTGTCAAGGCCAGACAATCAGGTTTTCTGACACGTGCGATTGTCCAACCCACACAGAATTCGACTCCCCTTCCTTCTCCTCCCCTCTCATATCTTTATGTCAGTGTCCTCCATTTTCGAACTCTTTCTTCTTTATCCATTTTTACGCTCCTCCTCTTTTTTTTTTTTCTCAGTCGATATTTTCCTCACAGTACACACACACCCACACACACGCGCGTGCACACACACACACACACACACACACACACACACACACACACACACACACACACACACACGTTCCAACCGTCTCTTTTTTTTTTCTCTCACCTTTTTGCACCAAAACTTAGTAGGGTTTTCGTTTTATCCCCCGCCACTTCTCCCCATGTATTTTATCTTCTGGTGGTTCTTTATTACAGCGAGGGCGCGTAAAAATGATTTCCTTTCGTGCCCCTAAGAGCACACATGAACCCAACCATAGTATGACATGAAAAGAAATTGAAATCGTAGGAAGATCTCTATCATTCCACTTATTATGGCTGCAACTGGACTAATGAGAAAGAATTTCAAAAAAAGAGAGGTTCAAACAATTGCACTTAAAGGGACGGTGAGAATCTTAAAAAGATCTCTCGGTTGGAATACCCGAGTTAGCAGGTGAATGTTTTTGGCATCCGGCAGGATGTTCCATCTCCAACTTGAACAAACTGATAAGACAATTTAAAAAAAAATTTTATAAAGTACTTTACTTTTTGCTTTGTCTTTCTATTCGGTAGTTTAATGACCTCAGAATTATTTTCATCATAAGTAAATACGTGTTAAATAGTTTAGACTGAAAAACAGTTTAAAAAAAATGCCCGAAATGCTAAAGTAATTTTGAAGTCTCTGGCGAGAACCCAAATGCGCTCTATATTTTAAAAATAAAAATAGTATATATCTCGTCGCTCAAAAAAGTGGCAGATTTCAAAAAAAAAAAAAAGAAAAGTTTTCTTGGTGCAATGGAGTGATTCCATTTTTACGGTGAAACTTATATCGTCTTAAATTTCTTATATTTTCCAGAGATTTTTTAACAAGGTTAATACAAGAGTGCTCAATACCGAAGTAGGGCAAGATATACTTTTTATTTGTTTTACATAAGATTAATATGTCGCTACACATTCATGAACATATGTCATAACGGACTTAACTTTTGTATAAACAATATCGCCTGAAGAGGTTTCAGTTACTTGTTACTGACTGAGCGAAATATGCTCATGAATGTGTAGCGACATATTAATGCTTATGTAAAACAAATAAAGAATAATAAAAAAAAGTTACTTCTATCGAAAATAGATATAACACCTGTGTGAGCTGGTTGCAAGCTTCGTTGTTAGATGAACAAGATATCAGGTAAAATTCTTCTTCAAATACCGTAGACACTTTTCAAGTGTTCTTTTCTTAATTTTAAATGCTTAATAGATTTTTAATGGAATTGATTTCTCATTTAGTAATATTTTTAGCTGTAGTTAACAGAATAAAACAGGCAACAAAACTAAAACAAATATACCAAAAATAAACCCTAACCCAAGTCAAGATAAGTTAATCTTCTACCTACCTGGATAAGTTTGTGTGTGCGTTTTAACTTATTTTAAAGTGTGTTTTTAGTTCCAAACAAACAGTCCACTTTGTTCAGTTAAAACGAACATAAACGTGGCTGTCATGATAAGCATTGCCCGCGAATCCTTGGTAATTGCTCGAAAATCGAAAATTAAACAAAATACTGACAGGAACATATCCAATAAACGTCACCAATCGTTCGAAAATGTAATGTTCTACTAATATTTTGTTTGATCTTCGATTTTTGAGAAATTATCAAGTGTTCTCGTGCGATACTTAATGCAACAATGCACTTTTCTCTCAACTAAACAGAGTGGATATTTGGTTTGTTTTGACCCCCCCCCAAAAAAAATACTTTAAAATAAGTGAAAACACAAATAAACTTATCCAGGTTGGTAGAAGACTAAGGTATCTTGCCTTTGGTAACAGTTATTCGTTGCATGTTTGTTTTTGATCCAATTTTTGGCAAATGTGTATTTCAGCGGCGTAAATTATTTGACAGAAAAAATTTATAAAATCATTTATTTTATATAAAACACATTATTAGATCCTAAGGCTGAAATAAACCCCGAAAAAATTTAATTTTTATTATTTTTTCAACATTTTTTATGAGACTAAATGTACAACAACAGACGCCGCCATCTTGTTTTGAAATTTTGGCCTTTCTAGGGTCTGCCAGATTGGCCTTTTTTGAGGCCAAATTTTGCCTTTTTTACGCTCTTGCGTGGAACCATGGTCCATGGAAGAGCGTAAAAAAGGTCAAATTTGGCCTCAAAAACGCCAATCTGGCAAGCCTTACAAAGGCCAAATTTTCAAAACGTTGGCGGCCTCGATTATTGTACATTTAGTTTAATAAAAAAATTTTGAAAAAATAATAAAAATTAAATTTTTTCGAGTTTTATTTCAACCTTAGGGTCTAATAATGCGTTTTATACAAAAATAAATGATTTTTATAAATTTTTGTCTGTCAAATAATTTACGCCGCTGAAATACACATTTGCCCAATTTTTTTTATTCTGTTACCCACAAATCTCTATCTTCCTTTAGCCGTCGATCCCGCCTCTTACCGACCCGTTTACTAAAATCCTACCATTAACCTACACACACCCCACGCAGGTTTCCTTTCATTTTCTAATTGTATCCCAAGTTTGTTTTATTTCCTGGATGTGTCGCGTCCCAGATGTTGGAGCCTTAGGCGATAATCTAGTGGCTATATAATTTTATAATAGTAAATTGGGGTAGTTTTTGTATACGGAGGAATGCGGTGGGTGCTATTTCCTTCTTTTTTAATTATTTGTTTATGTGTTTATCTGCTTCTTCGTCATCGACAATAGCATCATCATTACCATCCTCATCAATCTTAATTGTCGATAATTTCTTAGCTCCGCCTGTTGATTGCGTGTTACGTCTCTCTCTCTCTCTCTCTCTCTCTCTCTCTCTCTCTCTCTCTCTCTCTCTCTCTCTCTCTCTCTCTCTCTCTCTCTCTCTCTCTCTCTCTCTTGATGAGGGCGAGAGCGACTTTCCCCGAGGAAGAGGGGGAGCAATTCCGCAGACGCCGTGTCTTTGTAAAGGAGAGAGAGAGAGAGAGAGAGAGAGAGAGAGAGAGAGAGAGGGGGGGAGGGGGGGGTTATAACAAAATAGCTGAAGAGACTGAGGCTTTTGAGTAGGCACAGATCGGAGCTACCACCGTTTCTATTTTATTTTTGTTTTCTGCCTCGGCTGGTTTCAGATGTCGGTCAGACACGTGACGCTAGGGTACACGTGAACACAGGCAGAGTGCTTACACCGGCGCTGGCCTTCTTCTTTTTTTAAACCTCCTCCCTTTCTAATATGTGGCTTGGTGGATCACATGATGAGGCTGGCGGTTGCCAAAAGACGCGTTGCTGGAACCTCAGAAGTGGTTTATGGCGGACGAAGGAAATGGAGAGAAGAGAGATGGAGCTATTGTTCTGCATCATCATCTTTCTCTCTCTCTCTCTCTCTCTCTCTCTCTCTCTCTCTCTCTCTCTCTATATATATATATATATATATATATATATATATATATATATATATATATCTTTCTCTGTCTGTCTGTCTGTCTGTCTGTCTGTCTGTCTCTCTCTCTCTCTCTCTCTCTCTCTCTCTCTCTCTCTCTCTCGCTCTTTCCTTCCAGGTTCAAGTTCCAATTCCAGTAGTACAGTTTGATATACTTAATACAACGAGTTATTTAAGGTGGGTATTTTCCAGAATAGCCAAAAAAAGGTGAAAATAAAAAATATGCAGCAAATAAATGTTACCAAAGGCAAGACCTACCTGGATGTGTGTGTGTGTGTGTGTGTGTGTGTGTGTGTGTGCTTTGACTTATTTTAAAGTGTTATTTTTATTTAAAATATGAAAGTAGTGTAAAGCCTGTCGAGTTAAACCGAAGAACAAAATGGTGAATTTTAAAAAATATAGCTGAAGAGATTGAGGCTTTTGAGTAGAACATATTTCCACGCGATTTTTGGCATTTATTAAATGTGTTTCTATCGATATGTTGTTTAATTTTCAATATTTTAACGATTGTCGAGGCTCGACCATCATTTTGCTTGCATTTTTTGTTTCAACTTAACAAGTACTACCTTTATTTTTAAATAAAACAAACACCATAAAATAAGTTAAAACACAAAACAAACTTATCCAGGAATGTAGAAGAGTAACTTAGTTTGCCTTTGGTAACGTTTAATTATTTACGCGTGTGTGTGTGTGTGTGTGTGTGTGAGAGAGAGAGAGAGAGAGAGAAAGAGACTGGGAGATAAAGTTATGTAACTGCTGATACGTAAACATTTATTCATAAAGCAGGGAATAGAAGATAAAATGAATTATTTTCTTATTTCATGGAGTTTCAAAAATTGGTCTTTTTTTTTTTCTTCATCCGAAAAGGTTTGCAAAAGGAATTTTATGACATTACTGGTTATCGAAAAAATCGAAAGGGTTCAAAAGAAAGTGATGTTGCAAAGATTATATTAGAATCATATACAGATGCAAATAAAAGGATATTCACAGTCATGAGCATATTTCAGTCAGTAACAAGTGTGAAGATGTACTTGGATAACAATCAAATCCAACCAATCATTTTTTTTTCACCCCCCGCCCACCATTTTTTTTATTAGTTCTTCTGGAAAATGCCCTTCAAGATGTCACAGGAGACATATCTATGTGCCAGTTTAAATAATCCACGAAAGTTTGGGCCCTTTTGTAGGTGACTATGTACTCTGGGGTTTTTGTTGTTGTTTTTTTATTTTTTTTTATTTTTTTTTAGGCATCACCACTTATCAAGGCCAAGAGGCCACTTAAGGATAAGGGTTAAAGAGTGTACAGTAGACAATTTTTCCCTGAGAAGTGGTCTTGTGCAGTTCGGGGGGGGGGGGTTCGCCCCTTTAACACGGGGTGCTAGTCGCCTGAAGCGCCCCTATCGGGGAATGCCGATGGAGCTGCCACAAAGTGGTCTTGCGCAGTTCGGAGAGGGGTCTGCCCCTTTATCAAGGGGGAGTGTTGCTAGTTGCCTGGGGTCCCCTATTGGGGAATGCCGATGGAGCTGCCCAGGCATTCTTTGCTGACCATCAAAGTGCTCTTCCTCTAGGGTGCTGGCTTTTCAAATCTCACTGCCTGACTTTGTGTCGTATCTTTCTGCCATGGGAGAGACATACAAGTTGATAGGTTCTAATTAATTGCAAATCGCTGAAAGCACCCCTAACTTAGCTGGTTGGGAGAGCGTAGCTATAATCTTTATTTTTAATTATATTCCTTTGCACGATTTCGATTCGGTGTTCATTAAATGTTCACATTACATGAAAAGACAGACTTTTCGCCTGAAGAGATCTTAGTTATCAATAACTATAGATCGAAACATTGTCGTGCCAATGTAGCGAAGCTTATACATGTCTGTATAAATATAAAATAAATGTCAGTATAAATAGCTCTATTAATTATGGAGCACAATTATATACACCCAGTGGATACTATCTGGATTTTCAAAACAACGAATACATTCTTAACCTGGACTAGTGTGTGTGTGTGTGTGTGTGTGTGTGTGTGTGTGTGTGTGTGTAATCAGAAAATAGGATTGATTGTTGAGGGGTGGTATCAAAATTTGAACAAAATGTCCAAATGTCATATAGAAATTAAATGGAAACGAATAGAAAATATAATACAAGAGCAAAGAGCCGTCACCATCATCATCATCATATCGAATGAATCCGAAGATTCTATTCTTTTTCCCCGATATTTTTCTAGTCAGAATTATTTCTAGAATTACATCGGATGCTTATGGGAGGAACCAGATGAAAGTTGCCAACATCTTAAGTGAAAGTGATATTTATGGTACGAACTGGATTCGAACTCCGAACTCCGTGTCGTTAACCACTGAACCACCGTCACCTCCCAGCAAAGCGACAAGAACGCGGAATGTCGTTAGGAATTTCCGATATTCTTATGACGTTAAATTCTATCTTTGGCTTTCTTGGCGGAACCACCTTACGACGGATTCACCCGTTTTTAGAGTCGCACTTGTGTCAATCAGAATAACAGAATGATTCGCTTAGCGTTCCACACATGTACCCCCACCCTCTCGCCCGCCTCTGCCTGTTCATGCGCAGTATATTTAGCTACAAGTCTTTGGCCCATCTCTTATCCTTCGTAACCAATGGCAATATGAACAGCCGTTACCTATGCAAAAATCTAAAAATATAGATGATGCACAATACAAACGCGCAGCACGAATATTATCTATCTTTTGGGGAAAACATATATATAAAATTCCAGGTTAATATTTTCCAGAGGTAAAGCAACCAATGAAGTTTTAAGGAGGTTAATACAAGAGTGCTCAATAGCGAAATAGGGCAATATATGCTTTTTATTTGTTTTACATAAGTATTAATATGTCGTTACACATTCATGAGCATGTTTCGGTCAGCCAGTTACAAGTAACTAGAGACTTCTTTAGGCGATATTGCTTACACAAAAGCTTAGTTCGTTATGAAAATTATTCAGGGATTCAACAATAAAAAAAAAAAATTATCAGGTCACATCACGTGTCATTAAGAATAAAAAAAAAAGATAACAGTTTTTAATATTTGTGGCGAAGACGGAAAAGTGGGTAGGGATTAAGGTTTGTATGGAAACAGAAAAAATGAAACTGGAAAACAAAACATAAAGGAAAAAAAGAAAGGAAGGAAAAGATGGGAAAAAGAAAGAGCAAGAATAAAGAGAAAGAAAGGAAAAGTGTAAATAAAAACAATAAAATTAATTTCTCGGGTCAAAAATCATTTCAAAGTTCAAAATGGCATAATGTAAGCTAATAATAAAGTAATTTCAACTTCTCTTCAAAATTTCGGATTTTGTATTTATGCTCAAATGCATTTTTTTCTTTTGGTGGATTGATAGTTGCTGCTTATTCTGGTGAGTTAAGGGCAAAATAGATACATTAATTGACATTATAATTGAATGATTTTGCGCTACGAAACAGTTACTGTCAAGAATTGTAAATGTCAGCGTAATGAAAAGAATAAATTGTAAGATGGTCAACATCATAAAATTTGGAATATAGACTTTTGTTTATATATATATATACACACATTAGCTGGCATCCCAGTGTTGCCTGGTCGTATCATATGCATAAATATGATATTTTGATTTATACAGATTGCATATGTATTATTATAGAATCAATCCTCTATTGATTATTATATATTCATTATATATTACGATGAATAATTTGCCCAGTGGACTAATCCGTAAAAAAAAAAAAAAATAATAATAATAATAATGATAATAATATCGTTCATCAAATTCTGTCTGTATTTGTCATGCAAGCGAAGAAATGATTTGCAGCGATTTTAAATGGTTCCTCTTTTTTTTTATCATAAATTGAACTCATTAATAATTAAAAATTAAAATAAAATGGTGAGGTACACTCGTGTTTAAACAAGGGATCATTTGATCTATAGTCGAATTCTCTACCATTTAGCTATATTTCCAGATTATAATAAATCTGTTTTTTAAGAAGAAATGGTTTGTTGAAATTTTATTATCTCCCTTGCTGGTGTAACGTAAAAGATTGACCTGAAATTTTTTTGTTTTTATCTGTAAGTGAGAAAAACTATTTTAAAAATCGGATTTTTTCGATTTTCGATACTTATCGGATTAATTTCTGTACAAAACATATCTAAGAACACTACCAGACATATAAATTAGCTTTGTGTGAAATTTGCAAAAGATAGGCTCAGCTGCTTCTGAACCTATGAAGACAGAACTCACAATCATACACACACACACACACACATACAAGGTGTTTTTTATATAATAGTGTATATATGGTGTGTGTGTGTGTGTGTGTGTGTGTGTGTGTGTGTGTGTGTGTGTGTAAGGTCAGTAGGAGAGGACCTCAGAAGAGTGCTCGATTATTAATTTTTTTTTTAATAAGACCGTAATATCTATATCTTCATTAATATTTATTCAGAAAAACACCAGTACCGTCGGTTTCAAAGCCAAACAACGATTACCAGCGTGGGAACTGGATATAAAAAACGACTGAAGAGATTCCGACACAGGCGACCAGATATTGGTCCCCTTTGTTTAGATTTGAAACCAACGGTTGCGATGTTTTTCTTATGTTCTGTCTATAACGTGCACACACACACACACACACACACACACACACACACACACACACACACATATATATATATGAATATATAATATAAATAGGATATTATTTTCCCATGCTATAAATGGCATAATTGCTGGCTCGGTTGATAGACCACCGAACACCAAAGACTATGGTCCGGGTTTTGAATTTTGTGGCGCTTCCTAACACTGGTGAGTCATAGAGGAGACAAAACACGAGTTTGTAGGCAACAGTTTCGCTGGTATACATGTTTCATTACACAGAAGTGGTGTCTCCTTTCGCTTGATCTGTGTATGGAGTTGTTCTAGTGACCTGATTCTTTCGGTCCTAGTTGGAAAAGATAAAGTGGTTGACTATAATCGAAGATGATCCAGAGGCTTCACGGTGGTTAAGTGACAACCAGGGTGTTCCAAGTTCGAATCCAGTTCTAAAACTACTGGTCAGATGACACTGAAATTAATAGCAAATAATAATCATACAACAAGGATAGTTTGTAACGAGTAAAATCTTTGTTTGGATGGATGAATAACGCATACAGAAATATGTCGGCAAGTTGAAATGCAAAATGTTCATTTCGACTTGCCATTTTTATTAGTTCTTTTATTAGTTTCACGCATGCATAGATTGAATAAGAGCTGAAATTGGTTTCATTTTAAATCTTTCTTATCTATCTGTCGGTCGGGTTAGCTTAAACGGTAGGGAACGCAGCTGGAGCGCTAAATGTTTTGGTTTCGATTCTAATTGATTGCACTCAAGTCATTTTTTTTAACTTGTGAGATCAGTAGTATATGTTAGGTACAATATAATATTCAATAGAGAATTGGCTCTATAATAATAAATACGAAATCTTCATGAATTAAAATATTTAAATTTTACAACCGGGCAAGGTCGAGCGTCCCTCTGCTAGTAGATTGATGAATTTACCAAATAGGAGGTACCCTACACACACACGTCACCCCTAAAATATAGTATGGGACTTGTGGGTTGGCAACAGTGGCGTAGCAAAGAGGGGGGGGGTACGGACGGTTCGCGCCAGGGAGCGGCATTTGGAGGGGGGGGGTAAAAATAGAAAATAGAAAAAATTAAAATAATAAAAAGCTAACAATCTGACGTTTTATACAAAAATAGGTTTTTAAGGTCGTAATGTTTTTGTGTTTTTTGTGTGTAATATTATTTTTAAACGGATTTTAGATCATCGGTTGTAATTCTATGAAAATAAATATTTTGAAGACTTTCTGGAATTTTTAAGGTTAACAGATTATCAACGCACGGCGGGAGGGGGTCAAATCTTACGACCGCCCCGGATGGCAAAAATAGTTGCTACGCTACTGGTTGAGAAACCATGCGTCCCTCGTGCCAGCACTGCTTGCAACTATGTATATGCTAGTATATTTAAATGACTGGCAAATACATTGGGTTTCCATTTTTATGCAAGGTTTGCTTCTTACAATAGATTAGTTCCACAAATAAAGAGGAAGGTTATATACGAATTTGGCACACAACGCTGCACAGTTATTGCGGACTTTTTCTGCAATTCGATATGTGTGTACATCGTCTGCCAAATTGAAAACCTCCGTCCATCCATTTCGTATGCATGTGTTTTGCAAATTTCTTTTTTAATCTTGATTCAAAAATTTTCTTCTCCACGCGAAGACACGCGTCTGACCGAATTTGTTTCGTCGCGTAATTAAATACACCCTACTTAAACGCATGCACACACACACATATATATATAATCACACACTGACGATTTTGGGTGTGTTTTATTATTTATTGTTTGTTTGTTTGTTGTTGTTGTTGTTGTTGTTGTTTAGGAGTGTGTATGCGAATATTGCTATTACGTAATATCTTCTGGCGACCGAACCGTTTGCTTTTAAAAGCTACGCAGAAGAGATTTTTTCCTCTTTTACTTTATTTAGTGGTTTTTATTTATTTGTTTGTTTTTACTCCATCCATCGCTTCTTCTCCTTCTTCTTCTTCTTCTTCTTCTTTTTTCTTCTTCTTCTTCTTTCAGTTATTCTTTTAGTTTTCTTTGTACATTTTTTTTCCATTTCTTCTTTTTTTCCATTTTTTCTTTTTCCATTTCTTCACTTTTCCATTTCTTCTTTTTTTTTTTCATTTTTTCTTCTTTTTCCAATTCTTTTTTTTTCTTTTCCATCTTTTTTCTTTTTTTTCCCCCCAATTATTTTTTCTTCTTTTTCCATTTCTCCTTTTTCTATTTCTTCTTTTTCCATTTCTTCTTTTTCCATTTTTTTCTTTTTCTCTTTTCTATCTTTTTTGCTACTGCTGCTACTGTTGGCAGTTTTTTGTTTTGTGTTTTTGCTCTTATCATTCACTAACCTACCTGTTCCACCTTTTCCATCGTCGAACTTAACAAAATTTGTAAAAAAAAAAAAATGAATAAATAAATATGTCAAGCTCATCTGCGCAGCAGATTTGGTATTTCCAACATATTTATTTATTTATTTATTTATTTATTTATAATCAATGAAATAAAATAACAATTTCCAACTGATCTTTCAACTTTTTTTTATTTCCATTTTGTCCGAGTGCTTTCGTCTATTTCACGAGATATTTTCAAATGAATTATCCTCCATTCTATAATGAAAAGAAAAGTGTATTTTATTTCTAATCTAAATTCTTTAGATTCCTCGTGATAAATAATATCTAATTGACAATATTTCCTCTTGTTTTCAACTTTGATAATAAAGTTAAAAACCTATAAAACATATTGTAACCATTTGTTTATGCAGATCCTACGTTAGTCATCTGGGTGTTCCAAACATGTTTAGTCCTATAGGGTGTTTATACACCTCAATACAAAAATGTTTATAGCATTATTATTTTGTAAAATATAGTTATTCTGTTGGTTCAGTATATATCTACAATCCTTGTTGAACGGTTTGAATCCCTTGTATCTTGTTGATATTAATATAAAATAATACAATAAAATAAATTATAAAACAAAGGAAAAAATTTAGATATTACATTAGCTAAGCTCATAGTTACAAGACTGAAAGAGTAATAAATTGTGAATAAAATAATTATCCCATCAAAACTTATGATAAATAAAATGCCAAAACATTAATTCCATATTAAATATTACATAGTGCCCTAATGATACATAATATGCGCTTATATCTACAAACTTTCAATTCCCCCTGGAAAAATACGAAAATATATAAAACCTAAAATTATACCTACGTTAGTCAGCTGGGACAACTGAACATCCCAGAAGATCAAAGCGACGTCTACCTCCAACGAAAATTGAGATACAACTGCACCATACCATGTGTGGTATACCCTCACTGAGCCAAGAGAATACTGGGAGGGAGGAAAAGAAATAAGTTGCCAACAAGGAATTACGAGCACTTAAGTAAAATTGTGCTGACAAAACACACCATGAGACTACCGCCGGGTTATGAACGTTTCTCTAAATTTAGTATATTTGCCTCTTTTAACCTAAAGTTTTCATTGGCTGTGTAATAATCGTTTGATATTCTCACCTTCATGTTAATTAGTTGTGTAAACTTTCCATTTTAGTGTCTATTCCCGGCGCTGATTCAGATAAAGAAATGTATCGCCTCTGAAACGATCGTACATTAATTGATTTTGTGATGCTAAATACTTGGGGACGAAGTATATAAATTTTTAATAACTCATTTTTACCTCTTGCTTATATATATATATATATATATAATATATATAATATATATATATATATATATATATATATATATATATATATATATATATATAATGTGTGTGTATGTATGTATGTATGTATGTATGTATATTACCTACAGACATTAGTGTTTCATCCTTCCGGAATCATCAGTACAGGATATTAATGAGTTATAATTGTCGCTGGTTGTGGGGTTCAAACCCAGCAACGAAACCATCTCTGTCTCCATTAATAAGGAACAAACCACAGGGCCACCGTCAACTGCAAGGATATTAAAGTGAAATTAAACATTTATAAAGACATAAACGTTTTACAAGAAGAGTCTACAGTGATCAAGCAACTAAGTGTTGCGATCTTGCACGCAGGCTAATTAAGCGACTTTTTCATTTTAGCAGACAGTGCTCAACTTATATATATATATATGTGTGTGTGTGATGAGGATTGATAAATTGTATTATTTTGACCATTGTTCCTATCTTGACTATTATTTTCACAACGGTCGGTCGATATAACCTCCGACCTTCTTCATGTGTATCTTGTCGAACTAAGAAATATAAACAGGTTAACATGCTCTTGCTTTATTAGGCAGGTAAATGTCTAAAGCAATTCACAATCATATTCTTAGTATCGCCCGAACTGAGAATTGAACCTTCAACCTCCAGAACTGAAGTTTGCCTATTACTTTATCCGTTATGCCATATATTTGTGGAATGATATGTAGCGTAATGGATAAAGTACTAAGTTGTTTGTGACACTTTTCTGGAAGATGAAGATTCAATCCTTAGTGCGGGCGATATTAAAAATACAATTTCGAATTATTTAAGACTTCTACCTGGCTGACAGGACGAGAGCATGCTTACCCGAGCAGATTCCCAAGTTCGACAGAAAGATTCCAGAGTTCAACAAGAGCTTCTATCTTAGAAGTGCACGCCTGTGGAACTCTCTTTCGTTTGTCTGTTTCCCACCTCACTACAACTTGGATGTCTTCAAGTCCAACATAAACAAATTCCTGTTGAACCGCCCCCTTAAGTAAGACACTTTATCAGATCTCCATTACTAGCGATTACTACGATATTATCCCATTGATTACTGTTTACTGTACACGCAATAAACCTTATCCCCAAATGGCCTCGGGCCTTGATAAGTGGTGACTTCCATGTAAAAAAAAAAAAAAAAAAAAAAAAAAAAAGACACCTGAAGAAGGTCGGAGGTTAAACTGGCCGAAACGTTATAAAAATAATACTTAAGATAAGAACAATTCGAATAATCCAAATAATACATTTTTTAATTTTTATCAGTATATTTATTTATTTATTTATTTATTTTGACGAAATATTTTGCACTTCTGAAGTAGAACACAAAAGAAAAAGAACGCATCACTGTTTCTAGCATTTTGGTCGGTATCTCGTTTTCTTGCATGCCTGCTTTTTTATATCTACTGGCTTCGTTTCAAAGTTATTTTTGCAACTGAAGGTTGACCGTGAAAATTCGGTAGTGATGATCGTCTAAAAGTCGATTTGCGCATCAGCAATAAGACATATTAACAAAGGGCATTATGGGAGGAGGAGGAGGAGGAGGAGGAGGAGCAGCACATTACAGCAGCAGCAGGCGTTCCTTCCGATTGGCTGATAAGGGCACTTCTGTCTGCATGTGCAAATGCGAGAAAGTTAATCACGTGCGGTGCGGACGTTCTTATGTATCGGTTTGGTAATTGTTGGCTTCAGTGCCCGTGATGATAGGATCACATGGTAAGGGCAATGAAAAAAGCCACAGGAGTGAATTCCGCTTCTGGTTCTGTGAGCTACACCCATTATTAACGACCGGTGTTCATTTAATGAATTCCACGCGATCTGACAAAAGGCGGATGAATCCACTTGTTGGGTTGACGGTCATCGAGAACGTAACCAGGTTGGCAGAATACAAAATTTAGTCTGCTTAGAAGAACTTGCGTTCACGTAGCTTTTTCTGCGGCCGTGGAAGTGTCGGTTTTCTTTATAAAAATACTTTTCAGTCAGTTGGTGTGTTCTCGTTATTATTTCAAACAAATATTCAGTGGAAAAAATGGATTTAAAATTTTGTTGTTTATACACAATAGTGATGTTTTAAACCAACGCATTTCAGGAGAAAACAATATTGCATGTCATGCCAAAATTAGTATAAATTCTAAAAATTACGGAAAATGATCGTGTAGAAGATGTGCTAGATGTATTTTTAACAAACGAAAATCACCCACAATTACGTTCGGAAATTTTGTTTTAAAATGGCGGAGTGTAGTTTTTAGTTAAAATAATCGATTGTAGTTACCTCCCCTAGATCTTGCGAACTCTTCAACGTTAAAACATTCGACAAAACTTTGTAAATCGATAAACTCGATAAATTTTGTTTTTACTTGTAATTATTTTTCTACTGGATCATTTGTCGTTTTTTTTTTTCGGGGGGGGGGGGTTCGACGTAACGTAAGTACGTATTTTTTTTTTTTTTTTGTCCTGGATATGACCTTGAACTATATCCAGTGGTGAGGTCCAAGTTTGCGGTCTTTGGGGAGTGTGAAGCCACCCTTTAATTGCCATTGCTCCCAAGTCCACTCTGACCCGGAGTGGTAGTACCTGTTAGGGTCCCAACTATGAGTTAAATAGAAACCGACTTGAAAACAACAGATATATTCTATTAAAAAAATTTTCTTCAAAATCTTTGGATTTGGCATTAAATAACCTTAAAAGAGTTGATATGCCGTAAAACAAAAACCACTACCAACGTAATTTTTTACCTGAAATGCCTTGGTTTAAGCATCACTATTTTGCACAAACATCAACATTTTTGTGGTTGATAGTTCTTATGCAAATCTCATCATTACAATGTAGTTTTTTATTTATAAAAATCTACCCTGTGAAATCAGTCGATGTAGTTCACATGCGGTTTGAGAAATTTGTACGCTGGCGGCCATATTAAATTTTGCATAAAGCTTTCTGGTTAACTTTACGACTCGTATCTCAAATTCATTTCCGGTTGCCAATCCTCATGTTAAGAGTGACATTTTTTCTCTAAATAATAATGTTATTCTTTAGAAAGCCATTCTTAACATAGGGGATGGGCTTTCTTAAAATTACTTTGTACTTTCACCTAACAATTTAATAAACAAAAGATACCGTAAAAAATGCAATTAAAAACACGTATATATTGATTTTAATAATCGTGATGAGACGTAAAAGCGGTACAAAACTTTTGTTTGGGGAAGTAATTTTACTATATAGTAGGTAGAGACTAGCAACGTTTCTTCTGTGTGAAAGAGGCTGCACAAAAGGGGGGAGAAATAATCTTCCACAAGATTGCGAAGTCGATTTTGTACTCTGCCAATAAAAGTAAGCGTGCTCCGAGTGACACTTACCCGGATATGGCAACAATACTCCATCTTGGTACAAATAGACGATTGGGTAAAATTTGGATCATTCTAACACTCCAGAAAGTACCTGATTCCTGACTCAATCCTCGGTAAATTTTTACTTACTTTCCGTCTTAACAATCACCTTAAAAATGACGACTTTTAAAGGTTTTTGAATATGCTGAAAAGGAATATCGCATTTAAACTGGCCGCAAACAAATAGTTTTCCGGATATTAAGCCATCTAATTTCGTATGTTATGACCGGTGGTCATTTTGTACCCGCAAGCGCACACATATTTTTGACATGTGCATGCGCCAAAATATGCATATAAAATGGTCACCAGTGATAATATAAGGAATTACATTGTTTAATATCCGGAAAACTTCTTATTTGCGGTAAATTTAAATGTGATATTCGTTTTCAGCATACCCGAAAATCTACAAAAGTCATCATTTTTAAAGGTGAGTGTTAAGGTGTAAAAGTAAGTAAATATTTACCGAGGATTGAATCGGGAATCCGGTACTTTCTGGAGCGTTAGAATGATCCAACAATTTTTCCAGCAATCACTAAAAAGAATCTTAAACGCAACTCTGGTTTGGATCCATTGTAACATATATTCGTCAGATTATTTTAGGTTTGTATTACGAAAAAGTGGCCAAAGAATAAAAAAAATATATATAACAAATAAATCTTATCAAAGGCAAGATAAGTCACTTTTCTACCCATATGTAACCGTAATATATATTGGGTATGTTTCTAACAGTATTTTGTATATTTTTTTAGTTTTAACTAATTTTTCCAAACTCCACGTATTCAACAGTCAGCTCGCCACCAGTTATTTTGTTCACATATATTGATTGATAAACGCTGTATGATTTTGAAACCGATTAAACGTTTTAAAATGAGCAAAACCATTAAACAATTTTACAAGTAGGTAGAAGAGTAACTTGTATTGCCTTTTGTATTCCCCCTTTTTGACCACTTTTTAGTACCTTTGTGGATTGTAATACAAACCCGTAATTTTTATTGTAAATGAAACGTTTGTAGGTCATAGATATTTTCACATGTTCTAAATCGAAGAATATTTGTTTTATTCATAAAGAAAAAAAAAGTTTGGTTGTCGAGCCGTTCTGTAAATATCGCAAATCTAAAAAAAGAAAGACACATTTAGATGAGAAAAAGCAGATAGAGTTCTTTTCTTGGCTTTTCATGCGAAATTGTCGCTCTGGAACAAACGCGCGCGTGTGTGAACAGATAAAATATGTCGCAGTTATTTTTTGATCAAGACAAGAAAGCGTGTCCTTATTTTTCTGTCCACCGTTCGTCCACGCTTCATGGCTAAATATAACGGTCTACTCATTCTGTAACCCAACATAGACATGAGAAGAGTTCTAACTATAGAATATTCTTTTCTAAATTTGTATACAGGAACTAAAAATGGAGTCATTCTTGTTGCAAAGTGAGTGAAAATAACTTTTAAAAAAAAGAAGCAATTTAAAAAATGATAATAAAACTAGAAAAATACCCGTCCTACGACGGGTAAAATTAACCCCCCCCCCAAACAAAAGAATTTTGCGCCACTTTTACGCCTCTTACAAGAATTAAATTTAACATATAATGATACTAAACCTTATGTCTAGAATCTTTATTCCAAATTTGATTAAAATCCATTATATGATTTTAATTCTAGAAAATGTGCGTTCGTTTTAAGTTATTTGATCCGTAAGATATCATTTCGGACTTCAGACATTTTTCAAATTATGCTACATGTCGGTGCCACTGTGCTGTTATTTCACTTCCAAGGCGGGAAGATGCGACACAAGGGTCAGAAAGAGCCGTTTCCCTTATATTTCTGCCTCCAAATAAACCCAGAAAGATAGCTATCCAGTCCACCAATGCGTTTCACAGTGGGAGTTGTTTTTTAATCTACCCGACACATATCTAGACAAGATTCACAAAAAAATATAGGTCAAGGAAGTGTGCGCACACTGCACCTCATTTTTTTTTTATTTTATTTTATTTATTTATTTTATTTATTTATTTTATTTTTTTTTATTTATTTATTTTTTTTTTTTTTGCAAACTTATTTTTTATTAGTCGCAGATCTCTTCTACAAAAGACCGGGAATATTTTTTAAGGAACATAAATATAAACGACACCCGTCAGCATATATACGTGTCGGTGTTAAAGCATAATGATCAGTTATATTAATTTAAGTTTGTTTTTAAATACTCCGTGTTTTGGCTACAAAAATGCAGACACAAAAGTTCCATTATAATAGCATAAGCATGGCTGTCCGTTTTCAAAGGTCAGTCATCGCCACTCTCCTCCCGTTTTAGCAGAGACGCCAGCGATCACGATTGCGTAACGCTTGAAACTGAACCGTCAAACAAAATAAAATCCGGAAGTAGTAATAAGAGAAATAGAGCAAGAAGGAGGATAAAATCAGAGGAGGTGGGGGGGGGGGATACGGGGGGTGATTGGAAAGGCGTTCGCTAAAAAAAGAAAAATGTGACTCATTCTCGTCCGTATCCTGCTGACGGGTAATAAGTTACCTGTTGAGGTCTCTTCTGACACTGCAAACGTGCCCGATTATTGAGAGCTTTAGCTTAACAGATAACATTTTTATTTATTTATTTTTGTGTTTTTTAGAAAGAAAAAAAATCAATTTTGATCGTTATATCATAATCTAACACTTATTGATATTTTTTCTTTACCGAACGTTGTTGACCTTTTTCTTGTAATCAGTCAGTGGATGGATGTGTGTGTGTGTTCACGCGCAAGCGCATACACACGTGTGGAAGATAGGACGAAGGTAAAACAAAATCTTTTTTTCTTTTACTTGGGAGTCACCACTTATCAAGGCTCGCAAGTTACTCGAGGATAAGGGTTAATGAATGTAAGATGATAGTGTAGTAATCGTTAATGGTGTAAATTGGGTAGAATTTGATTATTTCTAGGGACGGCTCAGCAAGAACTTGTTTACATTGGATTTGAAGACTACCATGTTCTATTCAACCGGGAAGCAGGACAGCGGAACAGTGTTCCACAGGCGGTCTCAGATTCTTAAAATGCTAGCAAAGATACCCGGCGTTGCCAAGGAACGTAGATGATAAGATAGAAGAGTTAAAATATATGCAATATTTATATTAAAACATCTCTCTCTCATATATATATATATATATATATATATATATATATATATATATATATATATATAATAGAAAGTGATGTGGCCTTGCAAACCAATAATAATCAAGACAGTGGTATAATCAACAAAATTACGTTACTGAAGTGTACGTCATGTTGCTGCGGCTATAACTGCCACAAATCACTATCATTTACTTCCTTCTCTTTGCGTGTAAAAGATGGCCCACAAGGTTCAAAGGTGGAGAGAGTCAAACCAGCGCCGCTAAAGGAGGGGCACTCTGGCCTTTTAAAAATCGCCTAAACAGCCCCCTTCATGAGTCTCCAGTCGAGGCACCTCAGAGTAAGCAATGAACTTACTTCCTCTAAAAGACGGGAGGCAAAGTTGAGGAGAATGGACCTCCTACAACTACCCAGAACGAATGCTTCAACCTGCTAGATAAAAGCCCATTTAAACGGTTTAGTTTCTGCCGGACTGATTATCGATATCGCAGAGCTTTACATTGCGAGTGAAACAGTCGCATTTGCGAGCGATTTTTCAAAGTGGCGACTAGAAATAATGAAACGCTTATCTTTTGGTGATTGTATTTCTTTCACTTTCTTTTAATGCTCACTACCGAGTGAAAAATATCTTCAACTTTTTTTTTAATAAAATGAATAAAGTAAAATTATTTAAACAATAAAAGTTTAATAGAATAATGTACTCTTTTTTTAACGAAGGCTGTTTTAAAAAACATCTGAAGAAAACAGAATGTTTATACCTTCAAGTATCAACATAAAATTTGTTGTATATTTAGAATTACGCTTATTTAAAACAATACAGAAAAATCTTTGATGTACATACTCGTCACAGAACGAACATATCATATTCTAAAAATCATATGGGTTTGGCTAGTAACTTTTCTATTTAGCTAGTGAGCGAAAATATTTAGCTGTCAAAGGTCAACTAAAGATACATTTGCCCATAGGGCCCTGTATCGGAACCTCAACTGACATGCATCAGTGATTGGAACAAATGGCCAAATGAGTGGCGCAAATCGCTGTCTCATAAAGTGTTAGATGTATTCATTGTCTGGGTAAGTCCATTAATTCCTGAAATAGGTATGTCAGCTTGTTTCATAACAAAGAATGTTAACTCACTGTTTGATCACGTTTCAGTATTGTTTTTAAAACAACTAAAAATATTTTTCTACATGCACTGATGTTACTGGATCCGATGATATAAGTTTTTGTTAAGTGTGTCTTGTGTAGTCTCTGACTTTTAGTCGGAAGACAAAATGACGAGGTTCCTATAATCTAGCATATAAAAGGAGGTCAACTGAAAGTCCAGACGAAAATGTTGAAGTGGGTGGGCATAGTTTCTTATTGTCCTCACCCACTAACCTCTGTAAATTATCAATGTCAACCATCCCATGAGCGCTATGGGATATGATGAAATGTCTTTTTGAAATGTCGCCTTCGGATTTAACAAAAAAAAAAAAAATGCCTCAGCCCTCACCCCTCACTCCTACTCCCAATCCTAGAACTCTCCCACAAGATCTTGGGCTTATATTTATTTTCTCTCTCTCTCTCTCTCTCTCTCTCTCTCTCTCTCTCTCTCTCTCTCTCATATATATATATATATATATATATATATATATATATTAGCTTTGCGTGAAAGTTGTAAAGGATAAGCTCAGCTGTTTCGGAAACTATGAGGAACTTTCTCTCACGCTCACACACACACACACACACACAAAGTGACTCTCTCTCTCTCATATATATATATATATATATATATAGAGAGAGAGAGAGAGAGAGAGAGAGAGTTCCTTCCTCATAGGTTCCGAAACAGCTAAGCTTATCCTTTACAACTTTCACACAAAGCTAATATATATATATATATATATATATATATATATATATATATATATAATGAGAGAGAGAGAGAGAGAGAGAGAGAGAGAGAGAGAGATAGAATCACTTTGTGTGTGTGTGTGAGTTCCTTTCTCATAAGTTCCGAAACAGCTAAGCCTATCCTTTGCAACTTTCATGCAAAGCTAATTAATTTATATGTCTGGCAGTATTATTAAATATATTCTGTACAGAAATTCATCCGATAAGTACCGAAAAATCGAAAAAATCCGATCTTTAAAATAGCTTTTCTCACTTATAGATAAAAAAAAGACTAATTTTTACAGGGGAATCTTTTACATTACACCGGCCAAGGGAGAAAATAAAATCTTAGCAAATCATTTGTTCTTAAAAAAAAAAATAAAGAAAAGAAAAAAAGCAGATTTAATATAATCTTGATATATAGCTTAGTGGTAGAGAATTCGACTACGGATCGAATGATCCTCTGTTCAAGCTCGGGGTACCTCACCATTTTATTTTTTCTTATTAATGAGTTCAATTTATGAGAAAAGAAAAGTGTACCATTTAAAATTACTGCAAATCATTTACTTCGTTTGCATATTTTAAAACTAAACATTAATCAGAAGCAACTTTTCCAGGGCATTTATCGTCAAGCCCAAATATCAGCAGACCTAGTATTGTAAACAAACACAGACGAAATTTGATGAATGATATTATCATTATTAGTTATTTATTAATTTTATTTATTTATTTATGTGGGAGGGGATTAATTCACTGGACAAAGTTTTCCTCGCAATATATAATAATCAGAGGATTGATTCTATAATAATTCATATGCAATCTGGATAAATTAAAATATGCCAGTTAGTATATATATATATATATATATATATATATATATATATATATATATATATATATATATATTCATTCATTTTCAGGGTGTCAATTGAGTCAGGTTTTGTCAGTGTGATTGTGTACTGATTTGGAAAGAAAATGCCGACACATGCCTCGAGGAATCTGTCATATAAAGGAGAGTTGTCGCTGTGCATGTCTAGCTAGAAAGGAATGGGCTGGGCTGAGGGATGGTGAGAGATAGATAGAGATAAGTGGAGAGATAGAAATAGGCTACACTTTTGTCCTGGGCAAGGCCGGGTAGCCCTGCTAGTTAGTAATAGATTTAGATAGTGCCATTAAAATAGCACAAAAAGAGTTGATATGCCATTAAAATGGCACCGAAAGAGTTGATATGCCATTAAAAATAATACATAAAACTCAGTTGCCAGTAACTTTCACCGGATCTGTCTAATGTTTTTTTTTTAATTATTTTATCATCCGTTATATGGGGAAATGCCATCTAGTCAAAACTTTGTACATTGAAATTCGATTGATTGTACAGAATTATTCAGTTATATTGTTATTTATAAACGTGATTATTCAAATAGTTTTATCTTATCAAAATGCTATTTTAAATCTAGTGGTTTTTGCCTGCAGGATTGGGTCATTAAAGACCAAATCCTGAAATAAGAGCAGTTGAATTCACATACAATAAATGGAAGTGAGAGAAATACATAGCTAGCTAAGAGAGAAAGATGAGTGACTTGTTCAGTCAATCACACACACACACACACACACACATATGTCTGTGTGTGTATATATATATATATATATATATATATATATATATATATATGTGTGTGTGTGTGTGTGTGTGTGTGTGTGTGTGTGTGTGTGTGTGTGTGTGTGAGTGTATCGTCGTCATCCTAATAGATTTATCAACTGCATACATGTACAATGTTTTATATATGCATTGAAAACTTCTGAAAAACTATTAGTTTTTTTAATTCAATGAATCATCATCGCCTCTGCTCAGTCGCGAAAGACAGCAGTACTCCCTGTAAAGATAACTGTACGTGTAATTGTGAGGTAAGGGTTGCGCAATCCCAACCACACTGCTCCTAAATCGGCATTGCTTGAGTGCAAGGAGAAGTCCAGGACGACTGAAAACAAGAACACGTATAGCATCTGGAATTCCCAAATGGTCACCCGTTTTAGTACTGACTAGGCTCAACGTTGCTTCTTGGCCTTTTGGTCAAGATCAAAGTGTAGTATCTGTTCTTCAGATGCTGCACTTCAATTTCTTGTTCTCTTTCGGTGGAGGAGAAGTCCTTCACGACTGAGACAATTTTTATTTTTGTACCTTTTCTCCACGTTAAAAAACGACCCTGGTGTCTAACTCTGTCCCGTGGGGAGGCATAGTAAATAGGAACATTATATATATATATATATATATATATATATATATATATATATATATAGAGAGAGAGAGAGAGAGAGAGAGAGAAGGCTTTAGGGAAACAAATGTGCATGAACTCAGCATTAGTATACTAACGCATTGCATTCGTAGCAGCAAATTGTCTCCTAAGACATTCTTGGTTGATGAAATCTTATTAAAATTAGTGTTAAGTTTAAAGTCTTGCATTTGTTCCACTAACAACCTATTTGTATCATCTGAGTTTTTTTTGTTTTTTTTATTTTGTAAGTGCATTCGTCACTTGTGTATATATTTGTAAACGAGTTTCCATTCAGCTTTCTGTTTGTTTTTCTTCCTTACATGTCAGCGTTTTCTTTTTCTTTCTTTTTTTTATTTCTTTATTCATTTTGCAATTACTGTGATTGCCTATACCAGCTTTTGCTTACTGCGTGATTAATTTCTCAAAAATGTGTGTACGTTAAATACCAAAGCAAATATTTGCAGACTGTTGATAGTGGTCAACTTAATTCCAAACCGTACTTCTGACTCGCTATTGTCCAATGGCAAGAAGAAATCAAAAATTAGCAAAAGCAAAGCTGTGATAAGGACAAAGGGTCGATCTTAGTTGGAGGCTTTTCTTCTTTCAGACTAGTTGCCCTGCCAGTCTAGTCTACTCTACTACATACCTTGTAGTTAAAGGAAGGCAAAATGAATTAATTCCTACCGTTCTCAGTGATATTAGAGAAAGTGACTTTTCAGTTTTTCTGTGTCACCATTTATTTCACATTCGTCGTTTTTTTTTTAATACTAATGAGTAACCCATTAATCGATGCCGAAAGCCACGCGATGATAAATGTTAATAAGATTCGTGGATTGTTAGTTGAATGATAAAGAATATTATGAGAAGCTTGAAAGTGATAAAATGAATGAACAAAGTTTGAACGGTTTGATATATAGGTGTTTATATTGGACATGAAGATGACCATGTTGTAGCTTCTAGGGAAGTGGTAAGTACTGACCAGGCCTAATGTTTCTTAACCTCCGCGTTTCAATGTGATGTGGCTATCGAAAATATCCCATAAAATCAACTACTCATTTTAAGTTTTCGGGAGTAAAT
Organism: Euprymna scolopes; assembly: GCF_053919585.1. Taxonomy (NCBI): domain Eukaryota; kingdom Metazoa; phylum Mollusca; class Cephalopoda; order Sepiida; family Sepiolidae; genus Euprymna; species Euprymna scolopes. The sequence goes on along the minus strand of NC_136491.1, from coordinate 136,041,346 downwards.
TAGAGTTATCTACCTTGGGTTTCTCAGTTTATTGATCCCAATTTTGTAAATTTTATTTTATTAGGTCAACTTCGTAAAAACCCGGGGGGGGGGGGGGTTAAAGATATATTTTTTATATACAAGACATGGGTTTCATTTTTTTTTTTAATAAAGGCAATAACCTTTTGAATCATTTTAATTGCGATTAGTTTTATATTTTTGATTAAGTAGTCCAGTTTTTCTATCTTGGTATCGCATATTTTATTTCTTTCATCATAATAAATATTAAAAGGTTAAAATGTCAAGCTTTATAAAAATAATGATTCTTATCCAGAATTGTCCCTATATTATAAAATAAAAGTAAATAAAAATCGGTATGGTGCACATAACCATGACGAAACGAAAATATCATATTCCAAAAATCAGATTCCATTGATAAATTAAAACTTGACCAACATGTATTGATTTTGTGACCCTTTGAAACCCTGAAGTAATTTTGAAGCCTTTTAGACTGTGAATTAGAAGGTAATTTTTGGCTAGAATTAAAGATTCAAGTCAAATATCAAGTACTCTTCAACCAATAATTAAAAATGGATTTTTGTGTGCGCCCCAATTGTATCGAAGAACCTTAGTGAGAACCTGTGCCTCCTTTTTAAGAATTTAACCTAATATATATATGTATGTGTGTGTGTGTATATATATATATATATATATATATATATATATATATATATATATATATATATATAAAATACTTGATCAATTTATGTAATTTTTGGAATATGACATTTCTGTTCCGTGATGATGGGCATGTACACCATAGAGATTTATCTGTAGTTTTTATTATTATTATTATTTTTTATTAGGTTGAATTCTAAATAAGAACCCTTTTTAGCTGGGAAACGGTAAGCAAGTGCCCCAGCCCCAGACAATGTTTTAAAGGGGAATGACTCCACGCTATGAATGGCACTGATTTGTTAGACAAATAAGAAAGGAATGCAAAGCTTAATAATAGGCACTACTATTACTACTACTGTACCATTAGCACACTATTATTACTGCTATTGCATCGGCATTTGCCATTGAAAGAACAAAGACATCGAAAAGTATAAAATGAAAATAGAAAAAGTCGGTGTGTGTACTTTATTACAGAATATGGTCAGTTTCTCTCGGCATTTATTTTGAAGATCAAAGTGTTGTGTTTATGGTATTATGGTGGATGAGAACTTTAATTAGGATTAGCGTAGACCAATCGATGTTACAGTGTCGAGGATGACCATAGACCACCACCACCTCCCTCAATTTTTTGATTGGCCTTGTGCCTAATGTTGTTTTGTTAATTTTCTTTGGCAAAATAAAATATATAAATCTGTGTACTATCTGCTTGTTTTCTTTTTTTTTTTATAATTCGAAATGTCATATATATATATATATATATATATATATATATATATATATATATATATATATATATATATATATATATATATATATTAGTGTTGGGACGATTAATCGGAATCAGGAAATTCGGAAATTTTGGGGTATTGGAATCGGTATCACAGTCAGAATATTTTGTGCCTATTTCCGATGCCAAAAACGGTTCCTTTAATTATCTTTTTTTATTTGATTTTGTTTAAAACAAAATCTTCTACGGCTGGTTGTAATAATAAATATTTATTGATTTTAAACCATCAGTAAATCTAAAGTGTGTTTTTACGTTTGAGAAAATATCTGCACATTTAACATGTGTTTTTTACAGTAATCAGGGTGGGGGAACAACTTTATAGTTAAACATTCAGAGACTTGAATCGGAATTGGATATTGTATCGGAATCAGGAAAAAAATTGAATCAGCCTAGAACCCTAGGATACGGCATTAATCCATTCCGGAGTTGGGATCATAAGGTGAAATCAACACTGCTGGGTAGCCAAGTTTTAATATACTGTTTTGTTTTTAAATCCCCGAAACAGTGTTTCGTGGTAAATAAGTTATGATCCCTTAAATTAACATTAGGGCTATAGTGAATTAAAGAGAGCAAGTTGATGCATTGATTGCAGGTGATTAAATGACTTACTGACTAAATAGTTTTCTAACGAATGATAAAAAATATAAAAATTAAATAAGTTCTTTATATGTATATATAAACAGGGTGTCTACAAAGTCTGGCTACTTAATGTAGTCAGACTTTGTGGACACCCTGTAGATTATGCAGCCAGACTTTGTGGGCACCATGTAGATTATGCAGCCAGACTTTGTGTGCACCATGTAGATTATGTAGCCAAATTTTATGGGCACCCTTTAGATTATGCAGCCAGACTTTGTGGACACCCTATATATATATATATATATATATATATATATATATATATATATATATATATATATATATATATATATATATATAGTTTTAAAGGTTAAAAAAAAACTTCCAAGACTAGATATAGTAGAACCCCAGGATACAGCATTAATGCATTATGGGGTTGGGATCGTAAGATAAAATCACCGTATTGCAGGCCTAAGCTAAATTTTATACAGTACCGTATATAATACACATGTATATAATCAAATAATATTAAGAATAACACCGTTAGGCGGGGCAAATACTATAACCATGAGCCGGAAAAACATATTCCACATTGTAACCTAAAAAACCGTATCCTAGGACCACCGCATCCCGGGGTTATACTATATATATATATATATATATATATATATATATATATATTCAGGCAGCAACCCCAGTCAAGGTTGCTGAGCCAATATGATGCGGAATCGGCAATGACAGCAGTGCATCACTGAAGATTTCCCTGGAGACATTCGTTTTGTTGTTTTATTTTACTTCAGTCGAAGTTCTCAGAAATCAAGGGGCCCACTACCTGAGGCTAACACCTGAACTCTATATGAGATACATAAATATTCGAATGTTCCATTAAAGTTCTTTATCTCTCAAACACTGAGTTAGTAAAGAAATTGAGAACATAATTTCCCTCTCCCCAATTAACAATTTTCATATGTTGCAGTATATCTTTCGTCTTAGTCTTACTGGATTCCAGGACAGGAATTTATCTAGTCTGGTGGAGTATCCAGCTTCGTGCTGTTACTTGAGGTGGCATCACTTGGATAAAGTGCATCATTCCTCGTAAAAGCTAATGTAAGTTAGCCATAGTGAGGAGATCTTATTTGGGCAGCGAATATTATGTGATTTTGAATATTTGGTCAGGGTTTACTTCTAGGGAAAAGTATCCTTATGCCAGGTTGTTCTGACAAACCCCTGTACAGAGAGACCTTAGACACTCGAGGATTGTGTCTAGTAGGCATTCAAGTTCTCTCCTTCATAAGAATGTATTTCACGATTATAAATTAAATTTTGGTACTCATGCAGAGAGTGATCCGTGCTGAAATAATAACGTTATTATTTAAAAAGTCATTCTTACCATGGGGAGGGTGTTTTGTACCTATTCTATACTTTAACCTTACAATTGAATAAAAAAATATATCATAAAACTTTAATTAAATGTGGAAATACGATTTAAAAAATAGCGCGGATCGGCGGATCACTCTCTGCATTAGCACCTAAATTTTACACACATTAAGTAGGTTACCCCAGAGTAAATGTGATAATGAAATGTCGGCAATGATACTACTTAAGAGTTGAATAGACATAAGTAACAATTCCCATTTGATCCACACTTTTGGTGGCCTTGTGCCAGATTTGTGTGTGTGTGTGTGTGTGTGTGTGTGCGCGCGCGCGCTTTGTTTTTTTTTGTATTCCATAGAGCAAATAATTCAAAATGTATCTATTACTATCCATCTCATTTTGCCCCCACGCATCTGGCTTGCTAAGAGTCTGACCCGTACGTGAGGATGTCATCCTCCCACGCATTACCTCTTCTTTGGAAGTTTTTTTTTTTTTTCTCGGTCAGTTTAAACGTTCCTCAAGATAGAAATACGACGATGTATTTTTTTCACTCATTTTGAGCATTTCCCCGTCCTTTAAGGAGAGTTGAATTCCCCAACACACACACACACACACACACACACACACACACACAGATATACAAATACACACGTTAATTGACTCCATGTCAAATCTAACTACAACGGGAAGTGGACGAATAACCCACTGAAACATGCAAAGCAAAGCGATAAAAAACCCTGTTGTCACGTTCCCGTCGTACACGTGTCAGTGCGTTAGCACTGGTTTTGTGTGTGCGTGTGTGATCTCTCTCTCTCTCTCTCTCTCTCTCTCTCTCTCTCTCTCTCTCTCTCTCTCTGTTCGAATGACGCTAGACGTTGGCCGTTGAATCACGTTGTTGCTATCGTTTGAAGCGAGAAATATAAACACTATTATAGTCTATTCAATTTATAATAGGTGCGCGGTCGAAAAAAGATTGTTTGATGTAGAAACAAACACAAAAAAAGTAACACTAATACTTGCTTTGACCTATAAACTTTCATTTTAGTCAGAAATATTTCCTTATCGCCTTAAAGGCTTGAAAATCATTTTCAAGTTTCGAAAAAAATGCTAATGTTAGACTATTTTTATCTTTATGAAGTTTAAACAGTTTCAACATTTGAAATAGATTTTGAAGCTTTTAATTTGGGGGATAGAAACGAATGTCTGGCTAGAATTAACGTGAATAAATCAAATATATTTTTTAATTCTTTTTCGCCCAAAACTAAGCATGCTGCCACTTCAACGAAAGGCGCTACTGTTTGGGATGGTGTCTAACAAGGGACTGTGTGGAGTTGAGTAGCAAGATGTCTGTTCACATTACATTTAATATTCTGCAGGTTAGACACTAAAGGAAACATGAGGTTTGTTTTACTGTATTCGAAAAAATTGTCACAAAACAAATATAGAACAAATAAATGTTATCAAAGGCAAGATAAGTTACTTTTTTACCTAACTGGATATGTTTTAACATGTTTATTCAGCTCAAAAAAACATACAGTGTTTACCGATGTATTGGAAAATTTAAAATGGCAGCCGACTCTCTCTTTGAGACGGTAAGTTTGGGAAAATGAGTTATCAATAAAAAAAAAAAAAAAGCAGACAAAATACTGTTAGAAACTCGCTCAATATATGTTATCGTGACACGGGCTAACATATATTTGGCGGGTTTTTAACAGTATTTTAACTGTTTTTTATTTATAACTCATTAACTCATTTTCCCAAAACTTACCGTCTCAGAGAGAGAGAGAGAGAGAGAGAGAGAGAGAGAGAGAGAGAGAGAGAGTCGGCCGGTCGGCCGCCATTTTAAATTGTCCAATACATCGGTAAACACTATGTTTTTCGAGCTGAATAAACATGTTACATTAAATATAAACACTAAAAACATATCCAGTAAGGCAAGATAAGTTACTTTTCTACCTTTGATAACGTTTATTTGTTCTATATTTGTTTTGTGGCATTTTTTTCGAATCTATGTGCATGGACGGTAACACAAACCCGAAACATGGAAGGAATACCAATGTTTAGCAGCTCGAGGGAAGAAACTCTTAGAGTAGAAGATTTTCCGGCATCTAAAGACCTTAGCAATGAAGGGCTGTGATTTTGCTGCTTGTCCGATTAGTCGCAGTGAGGGTGGCACCGGGGCCGTTTTATTTCACAAGAAGGGGGGGGTGACGTCATTCAAGGGACATCACTCTGAGTGGCTTATTAGCCAGATACAATAGTTCAGTTAAAGTGCAGGTACAGGGATACAACATTGCGAGCATTCGATGTATTTGTTTCAATTCATGTTGACTTTGTTTTTGTTATTTTGTTTCGTTTGTGTTTTTAGGGCGAAAAAAGTAGGGTTTTTTTTTTATTGTTGTTGCTATACTGTCCAAATATAAATAATGCGGCGACAACATTAACATTTTCAAATCATCAGCAGCTTCATATTCCAAGAACTGTAGGCTTGTGGAAGTCTTTCTGCTCACTGTTTCCCTCCTACCTATAATCGGCGGACGTACACGAGTGAGGCGAGGCCCCCAAAGCAAAATACGCATCGGCTTCGGTGTTGTACGCGGCACGTTCTAGGGAGCGTTCATTAATTCGGAACGGAAAGGAAAGAATTTTGGCGTGTTTGGTCTTGTTGTTAATATTATTATTATTATTATTATTATGGTTTGAACTTTGCGCTTTTCGGATTATTTTGTTATGTTTGTTTGGGGGCGGGGGAGGGGAGCGGAAATTATAGTTATAAGTAATTATTAACAGGAAAATTGGCCGGTATCTGTTTTTATAAAATTTTTAGGTGAAAGTACAGAATAGGTATACAACACCCTCCCGTCCCCATGTTAAGAATGGCTTTCGAAATAATAACGTTATTATTACATCACATCACGGATCAATATGTGCACTGCACTGCAATGGAGTGCATTGCATTGCATGAGTAACTTTATTTTCTTGAATAAAAAAAAGCTACTCGACGAGAACGCGACTGTTTTTGTTTTCATAATTATTTTTATTCAAAAATAAAAAAAAATAAAAATAACTGCAATCTCCGACAAAAAAAATATCCAGCAAAAAAAAAACATAACAAAATAAAGCACAAAGTTCAAGCAATAATAATAATAATAATAATAATAATAATAATAATATCAATAATAATAATAATAATAATAAAAAAAAAAAAAAAAAAAAAAAAAGGACGCACGCCGAAATTCTTTCCTTTCTTTTCAGATTAATGAACGCTCCCTGAAAACGTGCTCCGTACAACATCGGAACCGATGCCAGCACCTCATTGCAAACAATGTTCTTTTGTTTTTTGTTTTTTTTTGGGGGGGGGGGGCTATTTTCTTCGAGTGATCCCTATTATTACGTAACGTTTCGCTGAATTCTTTTTTTTTTTTTTTTCAGTGAAGATTTGCTGTACCTTGAAATGACTACGAGTTTGTTTTTTGTTTTTTTTGTTTATTTTTTTACATCATTACAATAATGGCCAGCAACGTTAAAGGGAAGTCATTCCCATATTCTTCTCCAAGGTTGCCAGATTGGCCTTTTTAACGCTAAATTTCGCGAATTTGTCGTTAAAAAGGAAGTAACAAGCAGAATATTATATAGATTGAATAAACTATTATGATGTTGAAGTTGTAACATGTTTAAATTTTATTCTTAATAAATACTATTTATTACATAATAAACATGCTCTCTCTCTCTCTCTCTCTCTCTCTCTCTCTCTCTCTCTCTCTCTCTCTCTCTCTCTCTCTCTCTCTTCTGCTACTAACCCTAAGTTTGTATAATATCACATTTAATTTATTCCTTCGGTCCAGCATTTCTTGGAAGACAATATGGTGCCTGTGAAGATAGTTGACAGATCAACTTAATTTTACTAAATGTTGTTTTAAGCGAAAACAACAGTACTTACTTGTCATATCGAAAATAGTAATATATTAAAAAATATATGAAAATTCTAGTAGAAAATTTATAGGTAAAAGTATTTTTACAGAAAATTGAGGGAAATGGATAGACATTGTGTTTTTACTAAAGACACAACAGCAGTCATTCTACTTGATGAATGTTCGTATTTATTTTCTTATAGATTACTATTTTCGACACAACAATTAAGTATTGTAGTTTTAGGTTCGAATCAAATAAAAGGGTTTGATCCATGTCCAAGTAACCTACATCTAAAATTTCAAGTGTTTAGACCCAAAATTGACAGAGGAGTTTGGTAAAGTTTTCAAAGGTCAAATCGTTGACCTTTGACCCCTTGACAGCCAAATTTCTGGCTAAAAATCGATTAAAAATATTTTCCCAAATCTCAATACCTCTTATGTCAAATCTCGAGTCTGTAGGCTGAAAATTGACAGAGTAGTTTCGTAGGGAAATGCACACACACACACACACACACACACAGACAATTTCTCTTTTAAAGATGTATAGACTATTTTCGAAATGTCAATTAAGTAAGTATTGTAGTTTTCCCTCAAAACCACATATTTCTTAAAATAGTCGAGCTGTCGATCCTATTTTAAGAAACACCGGCAATATTTTTAGTCAAAGTTTATCATCTTTTTCTATTCATCAGTGTCTAATATCTTAACTCTCATATCTAATAGCTTGCACACTCTTGTATAATTGTTCGTCGCTGCAAATGGGCTGATGTTGCGTAGTAACAAGTTTTTATTGTATCTAATTACTGAAAGCGTAACGTAGGGACTAAGGAACGAACAAGCAGAATCTTACATAGATTAAATCAGAATTCTACACCGATAGTTTCCTTAATTCTTCAGAATTTAGAAGACCCAAATTATTAGATTATAATTTTTATTTTATTTTTATATTTATTTCATTTTTTCAGCTCAATTTTCTGTTATGTAAGTTTAATGGGTACTTGTTAAGATAGTCGACAGATATTTTTATATATATATATAATTTTAAGCAAAAACAATATTACGTACTTAATTGTCATGTCGAAAATAGTAATATATCCAAAAATTACGAAAAATTATCGAGTATAACATTTGCTATTGTTTTTAGTATATAAAAAAGTCTTTAGCTAAAGACTACAAATGTCGCTCTGTGTGTGAACTCTTCATCGAGTATTTTTAACATCTAAGAAAAATGCAACTTTACCCAAATTTCCGTAAGCATTACTTTTTAACTAAAATAACTTTCTACTCGATGAAATTTTCGTAATTTTGGGATATATGGATATTTTCGACATGACAATTAAGTACGTAATATTGTTTCTGATGAAAACGAATTTAGGAAAACTCGTCCCGGGAAAACTCGTCTCCGGAAAACTCGTCTCCGGAAAACTCGTCCCCTTTCGCTAGGTAGGAAAACTGGTCCCTTATTGAATAAATATCGATTGAAAACACATTTTATGATCGTTCTTGAAGGAGATATTGCTTTTTAAAATAGACTATAGCCCCCCATAATATTTAAAAAAAAATGTTTTTATTTGTTTAATTAATTTTTTTTTTTTTTAAATAAAATCGATTGTCCGTTTTCTACCTAACTGGCTAAGTTCTTAGTGGTTTCACTTATTTTAAAGCGTTTATTATGTTCATACAAAGTTAATTACAATTTTTTTTGTTCTTATTTTAACGATGTTTTTTGGAGTCATAAAAACAATAATAAAAAACAAAACAAAAAATTAAAAACTGGGAGCGTTACTTTTTTGATTTGGTTTTTTAATTATGATAGTTTTTTGTTATGTTTTTGTTTTCTCTCATACCAAATGCACTCATGCGTTATTTAAAATTATAATTCTATCAATTATCCACATTTATTGTCGTCCTGTCAAATTTTGCAAAAATTAACTAATAAATTAAAAGCGAAATATTTTTTTGGCGCGAGAGATGCCATGCGTTAACAATCTCTCGTTAACTCATTTTTAATTTTTTAAATTTTTACTTCAAAATTCTAAAATCAATCATTCAGAGAAAAAGTAATCACTAAATAAATTTATTAATCAATTTTATTGAAAACTCCGCTATCGTTTATCAAGAATCTTTTTAATTTCATTTTTTGTTGGTTGTTTTTTCGGAGGGAGATATAGTTTCAACCCCCCCCCTCTCTTAATTATATTTTAAAAAATATTAAAATTTGGGTTTGTATTACTGTACACAGATTCGAAAAAGTAGTTAAAAAACAAATATATAACAAATAAATGTTATCAAAGGCAAGATAAGTTACTTTTCTACCAAACTGGATATAATTCTCGTGTTTTTATTCAATTTAACATGTTTATTCAGCTCGAAAAACATGCAGTGTTTACCGATGTATTGGAAAATTCAAAATGGCGGCCGACTCTCTCTTAAACACGGTAAGTTCGGGAAAAGGTGTTATAAATAATAAACTAGACAAAATACTGTTAGAAATTCGCTCAATATATATTACCGTGACATAGGTTGACATATATTCGGTGTTTTTTTAATAGTATTTTGTCTAGTTTATTATTTATAACACCTTTTCCCGAACTTACCGTGTTTAAGAGAGAGTCGGCCGCCATTTTGAATTGTCCAATACATCGGTAAACACTGTATGTTTTTCGAGCTGAATAAACATGTTACATTGAATAAAAACACGAAAAATATATCCAGTTTGGTAGGAAAGTAACTTATCTTGCCTTTGATAACATTTATTTGTTATATATTTGTTTTTTGACATTTTTTTCGAATCTATGTGTACAGTAATACAAACCCAAATCGATTTTACCCTTTTATAACAACAGTAAATAAGTAAATTCTTTTTATATTAATATAAAAAATATGCGGTCTCGTTTATGAACATAATAAACGCTTTAAAATAAGTGAAACCACTAAGAACTTAGCCAGTTAGGTAGAAAACGGACACTTAGAAAATCGATTTTATTTAAAAAAAAAAAAAAAAAAAAAAATCAAACAAGTAAAAATATTTTTTTTTAATATTATGGGGGGGGGGCTATTTTAAAAAAACAATATCTCCTTCAAGAACGATCATAAAATGTGTTTTCAATCGATATTTATTCAATAAGGGACCAGTTTTCCTACCTAGCGAAAGGGGACGAGTTTTCCCGAGACGAGTTTTCCGGGCACCGATGAAAACACCATATTAACAAATCGATCTGTCGACTCTATCTTAACAAGGACCGTTTAATGTAAGATGGCCACCCATTACCCATTTTTACTCTATCGCAGGTGGGATGTTACAGGAAGTAGTTTTAATGAGTGGAAGAGCGTACTCAAATGAAAGGTAAAATTGTCCATTTTGAACTGCATGAAGACAGAAAATATAATAATACGATACTAAAGAGTTCTTTTTTGCCTATGTGCCGTTACGTCATGCGTCACGTGATTTGTCAATCCCCGGGCTTTCTTCTCTCGGGAGCCACGACTTAACGCATTCCGACAATCACATACCGTAATAGTATGGTCAGTTGTACTTGTGAGACCCGGCGCTGTAAAATGCCGAGCGTAGGGAAGTATAAGGCCTTTCTTCAAATTAACGCCTCTCCCTTTTGTTTACAAAGTGTTTCTGCGCAGCTCTCCTCTCCGATGTAAAATGAAACGAGTTTGATTTTGTTTTTTTTTTTATAGTATTTTTTAAATAAGCAAACAAACAAAAAAAAAATGATAACCTATGTTTATTTTGTTTGTTCATTCTAAAAAATACAATTTGAAAACAATTTTTTTAAATCGTTTAAAGATATCGGATAGTACAGGAGAGACCGCATGGAGTTTTTCCAACATCTTTAGGGAAAGTGATTTTCGTGGAATGTAATGGATTCGAACTTGGAACACCCAGATCGTCAGGCTGTGTCGTTAACGATTTGAGCGCCGTCACCTCCAAAATTAAAAATAACTAATCACAACTAATATGTTAACATTTGATGATTAATCAGGTGTCGCCTGTTGGACATGACGTAATTGTCTCATTTTAGTTGTTTGCGTTGTATGCATTATAACAAAAGGGGGTCAAGTGCAATATGGGTTCTTTATTTGCCTCCCCACGAGGACAGTTTGACACAATGTCTGTTTTCAAGTGAGGAAAATCTCCAAAAGGTGCCCCCCCCAATACAAAAATAAAACTTGCCGTAATCTAGAAAGATTTCGCCTTCACTAACAGAAAATAGAACAGCTACTACATTTTCATCTCGTTGAGGGAGTCGTAACAGTGGCTAAGTGGTTAACGACGCAGACTGAAAACCTGTGTGCCATGTTCGAATCCAGTTCGATCCACAGACGCACTTTCATCAAACCGACATTGCATCTGACCTTGTGTCTCACCTCCTAGGGAGGATGTAAATAAATATTGTACTTTAATCCGAACTCAACGATTAAGGTTATTTAAAAAATAAAAATGTTTCTTATGTATTTCCCCACCCCCTTCTTCCCGAGTGGGGGCAAAAGTAACGACACAGAATTGATATAAAAAAAAAAAAAAAAAAAAAGAATAAATAGGTGATGAAAGTGCATTTCAGGTGCGTAAATTATTAGACTTGCATTAAACCATATAAAGCTAGGGGCTAAATACATTATTAGATTAAAATACTTAAATAGAACCATAAAAAGCTTCATCATCATCATCATTATAAATACTATTAAAATTATTAAAAATAGTTTCTTTTCTTTTTCTTTTTTTAGTTTAATAATTTACACACCTCTAATGCACTTTTACCTTTCAATCTATTATTTATTTTACTTTAAGTTGTAAGTAAAAAAAATGGACACTTTTTATTTTATGTTCATTTTTTTACTTACAAATTCAAGAAAAATAAATAATGGGGATAAAAAAGTTTTTTTCTTTTAATTTAAATTCTTCGGCTTTATAAAATGTTGCATAAAGGGCCTAAATTTATTTTGTTTAGTTTTTCGTAACATGAAAAATGGGGAAGGGGGGGAAACACCTAAAAAATCCTCTCAAATATTTAACGAAAATTACTTTTAAAATATAAGTTAATTTAAAAATGAATAAATATCGAAAATTTCATGAACATTAGTTGAATTTTTGTTAGATTATTTTTAAAACACGGGTGTGTTTACGGCTTAAAAATGATCACCACATAGGAACATTGTTTTAAGGCGTTGATAATGTAAACACGATTTTAGTCTTGCGTTTTCATTATTTTCGTACGCTGAAAAATAATAATATTACTAGTTTATTTGAAGTTAAAGAAGCTTTAAATAAACTAGTAATATTATTATTTTTTAATCGTACAAAACTTATGATGATAATATTAGATTATATCACAATTACATCGTGTTACATATAGGGGTGGAGTTCAATCTGTCGCATACGTTGGAGGTCTCTCGGGATTTTTATCCTCGACCCCCAAAATCGTCAGAGATTAAACCATTCCTGTAATGACCTTGTCCTTGTTGCTTGTAACGATGTTCCTGTGCAGTTCTAGAAGGTCCACCCTCCCAGTCTTTGCTTACTCTCTTTAAGAAGAGGTTAGTTTATTGCTAATTACCTGACGCACCCTTACCGGAGAATGCTAACGAGGCTGCCTAGGTACTTTTTGCAGATCAGAGTGCACTCCCCTCGGGGACATTGACTTCTCAATCCCACTTTCCGACCCTGGTGTATAAGTTCTTACAATGTCAGAAAACTGAATAGCCCCCCCACTCCCACCCTCCTAGCGTACACACACGCACGCGCGTCTCGTGTACTATAATTAATTTACATTCAACTTTGCTACTTGCGTAAAAGGAAAAATAACTATTGACCCTCTCTCTTTCTCTCTCTGATGAAAATAAAAATGCGCTGAGGGGATAGAAAAGGCAACGAAATTCATTCATAAAATGTCTCTTGCACAGTAACAGCGAGACCCACAAATTTATGACTAAAAACCGAAGATAATTTTAACTTTAACCAAAATTTTACAACTCTTCGATACTCGTTCATTTCCGTTCTTTGTGGTAATCGGACGTTTTGGCAAAATATAATGA